>NW_026543063.1:0-61553 GCF_028750875.1 Macrosteles quadrilineatus | reverse complement strand
AATAATAATTATATATGAATGAACACTTTTTAATGATGTTTTTGTAATTAATAATACATATATAATAATATTATAGGAAGGATAATATGCAAATAAATATTCACAGTTTTTTTTATCATAATATAAATACATATTTTATAATATTTTTATAATAATAATTATATATGAATGAACACTTTTTAGTAATGTTTTTGTAATTAATAATACAAATATAATAATATTATAGAAACGATAATATGAAAATAAATATTGACAGGTTTTTTTGATCATAATATAAATACATAGTTTAAAGTTTTTTTATAATTATAATTATATATGAATGAACACTTTTTAATAATGTTTTTGTTATGAATAATACATATATAATAATATTATAGGAAGGATAATATACAAATAAATATATATAAATGTTTTTGATCATAATATAAAAACATATTTTATAATATTTTTATAATAATAATTATATATGAATGAACACTTTTGAATAATGTTTTGGTTATTAATAATATATATATAATAATATTATAGGAAGGATAATATACAAATAAATATATATAAATGTTTTTGATCATAATATAAATACATATTTTATAATATTTTTATAATAATAATTATATATGAATGAACACTTTTTAATAATGTTTTTGTTATTAATAATACATATATAATAATATTATAGGAAGAATAATATGCAAATAAATATTCACAGGTTTTTTTATCATAATATAAATACATATTTTAAAGTTTTTTATAATAATAATAATATATGAATGAACACTTTTTAGTAATGTTTTTGTAATTAATAATCCAAATATAATAATATTATAGAAACGATAATATGGAAATAAATATTGACAGGTTTTTTTGATCATAATATAAATACATAGTTTAAAGTCTTTTTATAATAATAATTATATATGAATGAACACTTTTTAGTAATGTTTTTGTAATTAATAATACAAATATAATAATATTATAGAAACGATAATATGCAAATAAATATTGACAGGTTTTTTTGATCATAATATAAATACATAGTTTAAAGTTTTTTTATAATTATAATTATATATGAATGAACACTTTTTAATAATGTTTTTGTTATGAATAATACATATATAATAATATTATAGGAAGGATAATATACAAATAAATATATATAAATGTTTTTGATCATAATATAAATACATATTTTATAATATTTTTATAATAATAATTATATATGAATGAACACTTTTTAATAATGTTTTTGTTATTAATAATACATATATAATAATATTATTGGAAGGATAATATACAAATAAATATATATAAATGTTTTTGATCATAATATAAATACATATTTTATAATATTTTTATAATTATAATTATATATGAATGAACACTTTTTAATAATGTTTTTAATAATAATAATACATATATATTAATATTATAGTAAGGATAATATGCAATTAAATATTGACAGGTTTTTTTTTTATCATAATATAAATACATATTTTAAAATTTTTATATAAAAATAATTATATATGAATGAACACTTTTTAATGATGTTTTTGTTATTAATAATACATATATAATAATATTATAGGAAGGATAATATACAAATAAATATATATAAATGTTTTTGATCATAATATAAATACATATTTTTAATATTTTAATAATAATAATTTTATATGAATGAATACTTTTGAATAATGTTTTTGTTATTAATAATACATATATAATAATATTATAGGAAGGATAATATACAAATAAATATATATAAATGTTTTTGATCATAATATAAATACATATTTTATAATATTTTTATAATAATAATTATATATGAATAAACACTTTTGAATAATGTTTTTGTTATTAATAATACATATATAATAATATTATAGGAAGGATAATATACAAATAAATATATATAAATGTTTTTGATCATAATATAAATACATATTTTATAATATTTTTATAATAATAATTATATATGAATGAACACTTTTTAATAATGTTTTTGTTATTAATAATACATATATAATAATATTATAGGAAGGATAATATGCAAATAAATATTCACAGGTTTTTTTGATCATAATATAAATACATAGTTTAAAGTTTTTTTATAATAATAATTATATATGAATGAACACTTTTTAGTAATTTTTTTGTAATTAATAATACAAATATAATAATATTATAGAAACGATAATATGCAAATAAATATTGACAGGTTTTTTTGATCATAATATAAATACATAGTTTAAAGTTTTTTTATAATTATAATTATATATGAATGAACACTTTTTAATAATGTTTTTGTTATGAATAATACATATATAATAATATTATAGGAAGGATAATATACAAATAAATATATATAAATGTTTTTGATCATAATATAAATACATATTTTATAATATTTTTATAATAATAATAATATATGAATGAACACTTTTTAATAATGTTTTTGTTATGAATAATACATATATAATAATATTATAGGAAGGATAATATACAAATAAATATATATAAATGTTTTTGATCATAATATAAATACATATTTTATAATATTTTTATAATAATAATTATATATGAATGAACACTTTTTAATAATGTTTTTGTTATTAATAATACATATATAATAATATTATAGGAAGAATAATATGCAAATAAATATTCACAGGTTTTTTTTGATCATAATATAAATACATATTTTAAAGTTTTTTATAATAATAATAATATATGAATGAACACTTTTTAGTAATGTTTTTGTAATTAATAATCCAAATATAATAATATTATAGAAACGATAATATGGAAATAAATATTGACAGGTTTTTTTGATCATAATATAAATACATAGTTTAAAGTTTTTTTATAATTATAATTATATATGAATGAACACTTTTTAATAATGTTTTTGTTATGAATAATACATATATAATAATATTATAGGAAGGATAATATACAAATAAATATATATAAATGTTTTTGATCATAATATAAATACATATTTTATAATATTTTTATAATAATAATTATATATGAATGAACACTTTTTAATAATGTTTTTGTTATTAATAATACATATATAATAATATTATTGGAAGGATAATATACAAATAAATATATATAAATGTTTTTGATCATAATATAAATACATATTTTATAATATTTTTATAATTATAATTATATATGAATGAACACTTTTTAATAATGTTTTTAATAATAATAATACATATATATTAATATTATAGTAAGGATAATATGCAATTAAATATTGACAGGTTTTTTTTATCATAATATAAATACATATTTTAAAATTTTTATATAAAAATAATTATATATGAATGAACACTTTTTAATGATGTTTTTGTTATTAATAATACATATATAATAATATTATAGGAAGGATAATATACAAATAAATATATATAAATGTTTTTGATCATAATATAAATACATATTTTTAATATTTTTATAATAATAATTTTATATGAATGAATACTTTTGAATAATGTTTTTGTTATTAATAATACATATATAATAATATTATAGGAAGGATAATATACAAATAAATATATATAAATGTTTTTGATCATAATATAAATACATATTTTATAATATTTTTATAATAATAATTATATATGAATAAACACTTTTGAATAATGTTTTTGTTATTAATAATACATATATAATAATATTATAGGAAGGATAATATACAAATAAATATATATAAATGTTTTTGATCATAATATAAATACATATTTTATAATATTTTTATAATAATAATTATATATGAATGAACACTTTTTAATAATGTTTTTGTTATTAATAATACATATATAATAATATTATAGGAAGGATAATATGCAAATAAATATTCACAGGTTTTTTTGATCATAATATAAATACATAGTTTAAAGTTTTTTTATAATAATAATTATATATGAATGAACACTTTTTAGTAATTTTTTTGTAATTAATAATACAAATATAATAATATTATAGAAACGATAATATGCAAATAAATATTGACAGGTTTTTTTGATCATAATATAAATACATAGTTTAAAGTTTTTTTATAATTATAATTATATATGAATGAACACTTTTTAATAATGTTTTTGTTATGAATAATACATATATAATAATATTATAGGAAGGATAATATACAAATAAATATATATAAATGTTTTTGATCATAATATAAATACATATTTTATAATATTTTTATAATAATAATAATATATGAATGAACACTTTTTAATAATGTTTTTGTTATGAATAATACATATATAATAATATTATAGGAAGGATAATATACAAATAAATATATATAAATGTTTTTGATCATAATATAAATACATATTTTATAATATTTTTATAATAATAATTATATATGAATGAACACTTTTTAATAATGTTTTTGTTATTAATAATACATATATAATAATATTATTGGAAGGATAATATACAAATAAATATATATAAATGTTTTTGATCATAATATAAATACATATTTTATAATATTTTTATAATTATAATTATATATGAATGAAAAATTTTTAATAATGTTTTTAATAATAATAATACATATATATTAATATTATAGTAAGGATAATATGCAATTAAATATTGACAGGTTTTTTTTATCATAATATAAATACATATTTTAAAATTTTTATATAAAAATAATTATATATGAATGAACACTTTTTAATGATGTTTTTGTTATTAATAATACATATATAATAATATTATAGGAAGGATAATATACAAATAAATATATATAAATGTTTTTGATCATAATATAAATACATATTTTTAATATTTTTATAATAATAATTTTATATGAATGAACACTTTTTAGTAATGTTTTTGTAATTAATAATACAAATATAATAATATTATAGAAACGATAATATGAAAATAAATATTGACAGGTTTTTTTGATCATAATATAAATACATAGTTTAAAGTTTTTTTATAATTATAATTATATATGAATGAACACTTTTTAATAATGTTTTTGTTATGAATAATACATATATAATAATATTATAGGAAGGATAATATACAAATAAATATATATAAATGTTTTTGATCATAATATAAAAACATATTTTATAATATTTTTATAATAATAATTATATATGAATGAACACTTTTGAATAATGTTTTTGTTATTAATAATATAAAATAAAATAAAAATATTATAAAATATGTATTTATATTATGATCAAAAACATTTATATATATTTATTTGTATATTATCCTTCCTATAATATTATTATATATGTATTATTCATAACAAAAACATTATTAAAAAGTGTTCATTCATATATAATTATAATTATAAAAAAACTTTAAACTATGTATTTATATTATGATAAAAAAAACCTGTCAATATTTATTTGCATATTATCGTTTCTATAATATTATTATATTTGTATTATTAATTACAAAAAAATTACTAAAAAGTGTTCATTCATATATAATTATTATTATAAAAAAACTTTAAACTATGTATTTATATTATGATCAAAAAAACCTGTGAATATTTATTTGCATATTATCCTTCCTATAATATTATTATATATGTATTATTAATAACAAAAACATTATTAAAAAGTGTTCATTCATATATAATTATTATTATAAAAATATTATAAAATATGTATTTATATTATGATCAAAAACATTTATATATATTTATTTGTATATTATCCTTCCTATAATATTATTATATATGTATTATTAATAACAAAAACATTATTCAAAAGTGTTTATTCATATATAATTATTATTATAAAAATATTATAAAATATGTATTTATATTATGATCAAAAACATTTATATATATTTATTTGTATATTATCCTTCCTATAATATTATTATATATGTATTATTAATAACAAAAACATTATTCAAAAGTATTCATTCATATAAAATTATTATTATAAAAATATTAAAAATATGTATTTATATTATGATCAAAAACATTTATATATATTTATTTGTATATTATCCTTCCTATAATATTATTATATATGTATTATTAATAACAAAAACATCATTAAAAAGTGTTCATTCATATATAATTATTTTTATATAAAAATTTTAAAATATGTATTTATATTATGATAAAAAAAACCTGTCAATATTTAATTGCATATTATCCTTACTATAATATTAATATATATGTATTATTATTATTAAAAACATTATTAAAAAGTGTTCATTCATATATAATTATAATTATAAAAATATTATAAAATATGTATTTATATTATGATCAAAAACATTTATATATATTTATTTGTATATTATCCTTCCAATAATATTATTATATATGTATTATTAATAACAAAAACATTATTAAAAAGTGTTCATTCATATATAATTATTATTATAAAAATATTATAAAATATGTATTTATATTATGATCAAAAACATTTATATATATTTATTTGTATATTATCCTTCCTATAATATTATTATATATGTATTATTCATAACAAAAACATTATTAAAAAGTGTTCATTCATATATAATTATAATTATAAAAAAACTTTAAACTATGTATTTATATTATGATCAAAAAAACCTGTCAATATTTATTTGCATATTATCGTTTCTATAATATTATTATATTTGTATTATTAATTACAAAAACATTACTAAAAAGTGTTCATTCATATATAATTATTATTATAAAAAGACTTTAAACTATGTATTTATATTATGATCAAAAAAACCTGTCAATATTTATTTCCATATTATCGTTTCTATAATATTATTATATTTGGATTATTAATTACAAAAACATTACTAAAAAGTGTTCATTCATATATTATTATTATTATAAAAAACTTTAAAATATGTATTTATATTATGATAAAAAAACCTGTGAATATTTATTTGCATATTATTCTTCCTATAATATTATTATATATGTATTATTAATAACAAAAACATTATTAAAAAGTGTTCATTCATATATAATTATTATTATAAAAATATTATAAAATATGTATTTATATTATGATCAAAAACATTTATATATATTTATTTGTATATTATCCTTCCTATAATATTATTATATATGTATTATTCATAACAAAAACATTATTAAAAAGTGTTCATTCATATATTATTATTATTATAAAAATATTATAAAATATGTATTTATATTATGATCAAAAACATTTATATATATTTATTTGTATATTATCCTTCCTATAATACTATTATATATGTATTATTAATAACAAAAACATTATTCAAAAGTATTCATTCATATAAAATTATTATTATAAAAATATTAAAAATATGTATTTATATTATGATCAAAAACATTTATATATATTTATTTGTATATTATCCTTCCTATAATATTATTATATATGTATTATTAATAACAAAAACATCATTAAAAAGTGTTCATTCATATATAATTATTTTTATATAAAAATTTTAAAATATGTATTTATATTATGATAAAAAAAACCTGTCAATATTTAATTGCATATTATCCTTACTATAATATTAATATATATGTATTATTATTATTAAAAACATTATTAAAAAGTGTTCATTCATATATAATTATAATTATAAAAATATTATAAAATATGTATTTATATTATGATCAAAAACATTTATATATATTTATTTGTATATTATCCTTCCAATAATATTATTATATATGTATTATTAATAACAAAAACATTATTAAAAAGTGTTCATTCATATATAATTATTATTATAAAAATATTATAAAATATGTATTTATATTATGATCAAAAACATTTATATATATTTATTTGTATATTATCCTTCCTATAATATTATTATATATGTATTATTCATAACAAAAACATTATTAAAAAGTGTTCATTCATATATAATTATAATTATAAAAAAACTTTAAACTATGTATTTATATTATGATCAAAAAAACCTGTCAATATTTATTTGCATATTATCGTTTCTATAATATTATTATATTTGTATTATTAATTACAAAAACATTACTAAAAAGTGTTCATTCATATATAATTATTATTATAAAAAGACTTTAAACTATGTATTTATATTATGATCAAAAAAACCTGTCAATATTTATTTCCATATTATCGTTTCTATAATATTATTATATTTGGATTATTAATTACAAAAACATTACTAAAAAGTGTTCATTCATATATTATTATTATTATAAAAAACTTTAAAATATGTATTTATATTATGATAAAAAAACCTGTGAATATTTATTTGCATATTATTCTTCCTATAATATTATTATATATGTATTATTAATAACAAAAACATTATTAAAAAGTGTTCATTCATATATAATTATTATTATAAAAATATTATAAAATATGTATTTATATTATGATCAAAAACATTTATATATATTTATTTGTATATTATCCTTTCTATAATATTATTATATATATATTATTAATAACCAAAACATTATTCAAAAGTGTTCATTCATATATAATTATTATTATAAAAATATTATAAAATATGTTTTTATATTATGATCAAAAACATTTATATATATTTATTTGTATACTATCCTTCCTATAATATTATTATATATGTATTATTCATAACAAAAACATTATTAAAAAGTGTTCATTCATATATAATTATAATTATAAAAAAACTTTAAACTATGTATTTATATTATGATCAAAAAAACCTGTCAATATTTATTTTCATATTATCGTTTCTATAATATTATTATATTTGTATTATTAATTACAAAAACATTACTAAAAAGTGTTCATTCATATATAATTATTATTATAAAAATATTATAAAATATGTATTTATATTATGATAAAAAAAACTGTGAATATTTATTTGCATATTATCCTTCCTATAATATTATTATATATGTATTATTAATTACAAAAACATCATTAAAAAGTGTTCATTCATATATAATTATTATTATAAAAATATTATAAAATATGTATTTATATTATGATCAAAAACATTTATATATATTTATTTGTATATTATCCTTCCTATAATATTATTATATATGTATTATTATTAACAAAAACATTATTCAAAAGTATTCATTCATATAAAATTATTATTATAAAAATATTAAAAATATGTATTTATATTATGATCAAAAACATTTATATATATTTATTTGTATATTATCCTTCCTATAATATTATTATATATGTATTATTAATAACAAAAACATCATTAAAAAGTGTTCATTCATATATAATTATTTTTATATAAAAATTTTAAAATATGTATTTATATTATGATAAAAAAAACCTGTCAATATTTAATTGCATATTATCCTTACTATAATATTAATATATATGTATTATTATTATTAAAAACATTATTAAAAAGTGTTCATTCATATATAATTATAATTATAAAAATATTATAAAATATGTATTTATATTATGATCAAAAACATTTATATATATTTATTTGTATATTATCCTTCCAATAATATTATTATATATGTATTATTAATAACAAAAACATTATTAAAAAGTGTTCATTCATATATAATTATAATTATAAAAAAACTTTAAACTATGTATTTATATTATGATCAAAAAAACCTGTCAATATTTATTTGCATATTATCGTTTCTATAATATTATTATATTTGTATTATTAATTACAAAAAAATTACTAAAAAGTGTTCATTCATATATAATTATTATTATAAAAAAACTTTAAACTATGTATTTATATTATGATCAAAAAAACCTGTGAATATTTATTTGCATATTAT
Organism: Macrosteles quadrilineatus; assembly: GCF_028750875.1. Taxonomy (NCBI): domain Eukaryota; kingdom Metazoa; phylum Arthropoda; class Insecta; order Hemiptera; family Cicadellidae; genus Macrosteles; species Macrosteles quadrilineatus. Next base: position 51,766 of record NW_026543063.1, on the reverse strand, counting down.
CCTTCCTATAATATTATTATATATGTATTATTAATAACAAAAACATTATTAAAAAGTGTTCATTCATATATAATTATTATTATAAAAATATTATAAAATATGTATTTATATTATGATCAAAAACATTTATATATATTTATTTGTATATTATCCTTCCTATAATATTATTATATATGTATTATTAATAACAAAAACATTATTCAAAAGTGTTTATTCATATATAATTATTATTATAAAAATATTATAAAATATGTATTTATATTATGATCAAAAACATTTATATATATTTATTTGTATATTATCCTTCCTATAATATTATTATATATGTATTATTAATAACAAAAACATCATTAAAAAGTGTTCATTCATATATAATTATTTTTATATAAAAATTATAAAATATGTATTTATATTATGATAAAAAAAAACCTTTCAATATTTAATTGCATATTATCCTTACTATAATATTAATATATATGTATTATTATTATTAAAAACATTATTAAAAAGTGTTCATTCATATATAATTATAATTATAAAAATATTATAAAATATGTATTTATATTATGATCAAAAACATTTTTATATATTTATTTGTATATTATCTTTCCTATAATATTATTATATATGTATTATTCATAACAAAAACATTATTAAAAAGTGTTCATTCATATATAATTATAATTATAAAAAAACTTTAAACTATGTATTTATATTATGATCAAAAAAACCTGTCAATATTTATTTTCATATTATCGTTTCTATAATATTATTATATTTGTATTATTAATTACAAAAACATTACTAAAAAGTGTTCATTCATATATAATTATTATTATAAAAAACTTTAAAATATGTATTTATATTATGATAAAAAAACCTGTGAATATTTATTTGCATATTATCCTTCCTATAATATTATTATATATGTATTATTAATTACAAAAACATCATTAAAAATTGTTCATTCATATATAATTATTTTTATATAAAAATTTTAAAATATGTATTTTTAATATGATAAAAAAACCTGTCAATATTGAATTGCATATTATCCTTACTATAATATTAATATATATGTATTATTATTATTAAAATCATTATTAAAAAGTGTTCATCATATATAATTATAATTATAAAAATATTATAAAATATGTATTTATATTATGATCAAAAACATTTATATATATTTATTTGTATATTATCCTTCCTATAATATTATTATATATGTATTATTAATAACAAAAACATTATTAAAAAGTGTTCATTCATATATAATTATTATTATAAAAATATTATAAAATATGTATTTATATTATGATCAAAAACATTTATATATATTTATTTGTATATTATCCTTCTATAATATTATTATATATGTATTTTTCATAACAAAAACATTATTAAAAGTGTTCATTCATATATAATTATAATTATAAAAAAACTTTAACTATGTATTTATTATATGATCAAAAAAACCTGTCAATATTTATTTGCATATTATCGTTTCTATAATATTATTATATTTGTATTATTAATTACAAAAACATTACTAAAAAGTGTTCATTCATATATAATTATTATTATAAAAAAACTTTAAACTATGTATTTATATTATGATAAAAAAAACCTGTCAATATTTATTTGCATATTATCGTTTCTATAATATTATTATATTTGTATTATTAATTACAAAAACATTACTAAAAAGTGTTCATTCATACATTATTATTATTATAAAAAACTTTAAAATATGTATTTATATTATGATAAAAAAACCTGTGAATATTTATTTGCATATTATCCTTCCTATAATATTATTATATATGTATTATTAATAACAAAAACATTATTAAAAAGTGTTCATTCATATATAATTATTATTATAAAAATATTATAAAATATGTATTTATATTATGATCAAAAACATTTTTATATATTTATTTGTATATTATCCTTCCTATAATATTATTATATATGTATTATTAATAACAAAAACATTATTAAAAAGTGTTCATTCATATATTATTATTATAATAAAATTATTATAAAATATGTATTTATATTATGATCAAAAACATTTATATATATTTATTTGTATATTATCCTTCCTATAATATTATTATATATGTATTATTCATAACAAAAACATTATTAAAAAGTGTTCATTCATATATAATTATAATTATAAAAAAACTTTAAACTATGTATTTATTATATGATCAAAAAAACCTGTCAATATTTAATTGCATATTATCCTTACTATAATATTAATATATATGTATTATTATTATTAAAAACATTATTAAAAAGTGTTCATTCATATATAATTATAATTATAAATATATTATAAAATATGTATTTATATTATGATCAAAAACATTTATATATATTTATTTGTATATTATCCTTCCTATAATATCATTATATATGTATTATTAATAACAAAAACATTATTAAAAAGTGTTCATTCATATATAATTATTATTATAAAAATATTATAAAATATGTATTTATATTATGATCAAAAACATTTATATATATTTATTTGTATATTATCCTTCCTATAATATTATTATATATGTATTATTCATAACAAAAACATTATTAAAAAGTGTTCATTCATATATAATTATTATTATAAAAATATTATAAAATATGTATTTATATTATGATCAAAAACATTTATATATATTTATTTGTATATTATCCTTCCTATAATATTATTATATATGTATTATTCATAACAAAAACATTATTAAAAAGTGTTCATTCATATATAATTATAATTATAAAAAAAATTTAAACTATGTATTTATATTATGATCAAAAAAACCTGTCAATATTTATTTGCATATTATCGTTTCTATAATATTATTATATTTGTATTATTAATTACAAAAACATTACTAAAAAGTGTTCATTCATATATAATTATTATTATAAAAAGACTTTAAACTATGTATTTATATTATGATCAAAAAAACCTGTCAATATTTATTTCCATATTATCGTTTCTATAATATTATTATATTTGGATTATTAATTACAAAAACATTACTAAAAGTGTTCATTCATATATTATTATTATTATAAAAAACTTTAAAATATGTATTTATATTATGATAAAAAAACCTGTGAATATTTATTTGCATATTATTCTTCCTATAATATTAATTATTATATATGTATTATTAATAACAAAAACATTATTAAAAAGTGTTCATTCATATATAATTATTATTATAAAAATATTATAAAATATGTATTTATATTATGATCAAAAACATTTATATATATTTATTTGTATATTATCCTTCCTATAATATTATTATATATATATTATTAATTACAAAAACATTATTCAAAAGTGTTTATTCATATATAATTATTATTATAAAAATATTATAAAATATGTATTTATATTATGATCAAAAACATTTATATATATTTATTTGTATATTATCCTTCCTATAATATTATTATATATGTATTATTCATAACAAAAACATTATTAAAAAGTGTTCATTCATATATAATTATAATTATAAAAAAACTTTAAACTATGTATTTATATTATGATCAAAAAAACCTGTCAATATTTATTTTCATATTATCGTTTCTATAATATTATTATATTTGTATTATTAATTACAAAAACATTACTAAAAAGTGTTCATTCATATATAATTATTATTATAAAAATATTATAAAATATGTATTTATATTATGATAAAAAAAACTGTGAATATTTATTTGCATATTATCCTTCCTATAATATTATTATATATGTATTATTAATTACAAAAACATCATTAAAAAGTGTTCATTCATATATAATTATTATTATAAAAATATTATAAAATATGTATTTATATTATGATCAAAAACATTAATATATATTTATTTGTATATTATCCTTCCTATAATATTATTATATATGTATTATTAATAACAAAAACATTATTCAAAAGTATTCATTCATATAAAATTATTATTATAAAAATATTAAAAATATGTATTTATATTATGATCAAAAACATTTATATATATTTATTTGTATATTATCCTTCCTATAATATTATTATATATGTATTATTAATAACAAAAACATCATTAAAAAGTGTTCATTCATATATAATTATTTTTATATAAAAATTTTAAAATATGTATTTATATTATGATAAAAAAAACCTGTCAATATTTAATTGCATATTATCCTTACTATAATATTAATATATATGTATTATTATTATTAAAAACATTATTAAAAAGTGTTCATTCATATATAATTATAATTATAAAAATATTATAAAATATGTATTTATATTATGATCAAAAACATTTATATATATTTATTTGTATATTATCCTTCCAATAATATTATTATATATGTATTATTAATAACAAAAACATTATTAAAAAGTGTTCATTCATATATAATTATTATTATAAAAATATTATAAAATATGTATTTATATTATGATCAAAAACATTTATATATATTTATTTGTATATTATCCTTCCTATAATATTATTATATATGTATTATTCATAACAAAAACATTATTAAAAAGTGTTCATTCATATATAATTATAATTATAAAAAAACTTTAAACTATGTATTTATATTATGATCAAAAAAACCTGTCAATATTTATTTGCATATTATCGTTTCTATAATATTATTATATTTGTATTATTAATTACAAAAAAATTACTAAAAAGTGTTCATTCATATATAATTATTATTATAAAAAAACTTTAAACTATGTATTTATATTATGATCAAAAAAACCTGTGAATATTTATTTGCATATTATCCTTCCTATAATATTATTATATATGTATTATTAATAACAAAAACATTATTAAAAAGTGTTCATTCATATATAATTATTATTATAAAAATATTATAAAATATGTATTTATATTATGATCAAAAACATTTATATATATTTATTTGTATATTATCTTTCCTATAATATTATTATATATGTATTATTCATAACAAAAACATTATTAAAAAGTGTTCATTCATATATAATTATAATTATAAAAAAACTTTAAACTATGTATTTATATTATGATCAAAAAAACCTGTCAATATTTATTTTCATATTATCGTTTCTATAATATTATTATATTTGTATTATTAATTACAAAAACATTACTAAAAAGTGTTCATTCATATATAATTATTATTATAAAAAACTTTAAAATATGTATTTATATTATGATAAAAAAACCTGTGAATATTTATTTGCATATTATCCTTCCTATAATATTATTATATATGTATTATTAATTACAAAAACATCATTAAAAATTGTTCATTCATATATAATTATTTTTATATAAAAATTTTAAAATATGTATTTATAATATGATAAAAAAACCTGTCAATATTGAATTGCATATTATCCTTACTATAATATTAATATATATGTATTATTGTTCAAAGGTTTATTGCGGACATTTTCCATCACGAATATATTATGAATATATGAATATATTATGGGGGTATGTATTATTATTATTAAAATCATTATTAAAAAGTGTTCATCATATATAATTATAATTATAAAAATATTATAAAATATGTATTTATATTATGATCAAAAACATTTATATATATTTATTTGTATATTATCCTTCCTATAATATTATTATATATGTATTATTAATAACAAAAACATTATTAAAAAGTGTTCATTCATATATAATTATTATTATAAAAATATTATAAAATATGTATTTATATTATGATCAAAAACATTTATATATATTTATTTGTATATTATCCTTCCTATAATATTATTATATATGTATTATTCATAACAAAAACATTATTAAAAAGTGTTCATTCATATATAATTATAATTATAAAAAAACTTTAAACTATGTATTTATTATATGATCAAAAAAACCTGTCAATATTTATTTGCATATTATCGTTTCTATAATATTATTATATTTGTATTATTAATTACAAAAACATTACTAAAAAGTGTTCATTCATATATAATTATTATTATAAAAAAACTTTAAACTGTGTATTTATATTATGATAAAAAAAACCTGTCAATATTTATTTGCATATTATCGTTTCTATAATATTATTAAATTTGTATTATTAATTACAAAAACATTACTAAAAAGTGTTCATTCATACATTATTATTATTATAAAAAACTTTAAAATATGTATTTATATTATGATAAAAAAACCTGTGAATATTTATTTGCATATTATCCTTCCTATAATATTATTATATATGTATTATTAATAACAAAAACATTATTAAAAAGTGTTCATTCATATATAATTATTATTATAAAAATATTATAAAATATGTATTTATATTATGATCAAAAACATTTTTATATATTTATTTGTATATTATCCTTCCTATAATATTATTATATATGTATTATTAATAACAAAAACATTATTAAAAAGTGTTCATTCATATATTATTATTATAATAAAATTATTATAAAATATGTATTTATATTATGATCAAAAACATTTATATATATTTATTTGTATATTATCCTTCCTATAATATTATTATATATGTATTATTCATAACAAAAACATTATTAAAAAGTGTTCATTCATATATAATTATAATTATAAAAAAACTTTAAACTATGTATTTATTATATGATAAAAAAAACCTGTCAATATTTAATTGCATATTATCCTTACTATAATATTAATATATATGTATTATTATTATTAAAAACATTATTAAAAAGTGTTCATTCATATATAATTATAATTATAAAAATATTATAAAATATGTATTTATATTATGATCAAAAACATTTATATATATTTATTTGTATATTATCCTTCCTATAATATCATTATATATGTATTATTAATAACAAAAACATTATTAAAAAGTGTTCATTCATATATAATTATTATTATAAAAATATTATAAAATATGTATTTATATTATGATCAAAAACATTTATATATATTTATTTGTATATTATCCTTCCTATAATATTATTATATATGTATTATTCATAACAAAAACATTATTAAAAAGTGTTCATTCATATATAATTATTATTATAAAAATATTATAAAATATGTATTTATATTATGATCAAAAACATTTATATATATTTATTTGTATATTATCCTTCCTATAATATTATTATATATGTATTATTCATAACAAAAACATTATTAAAAAGTGTTCATTCATATATAATTATAATTATAAAAAAACTTTAAACTATGTATTTATATTATGATCAAAAAAACCTGTCAATATTTATTTGCATATTATCGTTTCTATAATATTATTATATTTGTATTATTAATTACAAAAACATTACTAAAAAGTGTTCATTCATATATAATTATTATTATAAAAAGACTTTAAACTATGTATTTATATTATGATCAAAAAAACCTGTCAATATTTATTTCCATATTATCGTTTCTATAATATTATTATATTTGGATTATTAATTACAAAAACATTACTAAAAAGTGTTCATTCATATATTATTATTATTATAAAAAACTTTAAAATATGTATTTATATTATGATAAAAAAACCTGTGAATATTTATTTGCATATTATCCTTCCTATAATATTATTATATATGTATTATTTATTACAAAAACATCATTAAAAAGTGTTCATTCATATATAATTATTATTATAAAAATATTATAAAATATGTATTTATATTATGATCAAAAACATTTATATATATTTATTTGTATATTATCCTTCCTATAATATTATTATATATGTATTATTAATAACAAAAACATTATTCAAAAGTGTTCATTCATATAAAATTATTATTATAAAAATATTATAAAAAATGTATTTATATTATGATCAAAAACATTTATATATAATTATTTGTATATTATCCTTCCCATAATATTATTATATATGTATTATTAATAACAAAAACATCATTAAAAAGTGTTCATTCATATATAATTATTTTTATATAAAAATTTTAAAATATGTATTTATATTATGATAAAAAAAACCTGTCAATATTTAATTGCATATTATCCTTACTATAATATTAATATATATGTATTATTATTATTAAAAACATTATTAAAAAGTGTTCATTCATATATAATTATAATTATAAAAATATTACAAAATATGTATTTATATTATGATCAAAAACATTTATATATATTTATTTGTATATTATCCTTCCTATAATATCATTATATATGTATTATTAATAACAAAAACATTATTAAAAAGTGTTCATTCATATATAATTATTATTATAAAAATATTATAAAATATGTATTTATATTATGATCAAAAACATTTATATATATTTATTTGTATATTATCCTTCCTATAATATTATTATATATGTATTATTCATAACAAAAACATTATTAAAAAGTGTTCATTCATATATAATTATTATTATAAAAATATTATAAAATATGTATTTATATTATGATCAAAAACATTTATATATATTTATTTGTATATAATCCTTCCTATAATATTATTATATATGTATTATTCATAACAAAAACATTATTAAAAAGTGCTCATTCATATATAATTATAATTATAAAAAAACTTTAAACTATGTATTTATATTATGATCAAAAAAACCTGTCAATATTTATTTGCATATTATCGTTTCTATAATATTATTATATTTGTATTATTAATTACAAAAACATTACTAAAAAGTGTTCATTCATATATAATTATTATTATAAAAAGACTTTAAACTATGTATTTATATTATGATCAAAAAAACATGTCAATATTTATTTCCATATTATCGTTTCTATAATATTATTATATTTGGATTATTAATTACAAAAACATTACTAAAAAGTGTTCATTCATATATTATTATTATTATAAAAAACTTTAAAATATGTATTTATATTATGATAAAAAAAACCTGTGAATATTTATTTGCATATTATTCTTCCTATAATATTATTATATATGTATTATTAATAACAAAAACATTATTAAAAAGTGTTCATTCATATATAATTATTATTATAAAAATATTATAAAATATGTATTTATATTATGATCAAAAACATTTATATATATTTATTTGTATATTATCCTTCCTATAATATTATTATATATATATTATTAATAACAAAAACATTATTCAAAAGTGTTCATTCATATATAATTATTATTATAAAAATATTATAAAATATGTTTTTATATTATGATCAAAAACATTTATATATATTTATTTGTATATTATCCTTCCTATAATATTATTATATATGTATTATTCATAACAAAAACATTATTAAAAAGTGTTCATTCATATATAATTATAATTATAAAAAAACTTTAAACTATGTATTTATATTATGATCAAAAAACCTGTCAATATTTATTTTCATATTATCGTTTCTATAATATTATTATATTTGTATTATTAATTACAAAAACATTACTAAAAAGTGTTCATTCATATATAATTATTATTATAAAAATATTATAAAATATGTATTTATATTATGATAAAAAAAAACTGTGAATATTTATTTGCATATTATCCTTCCTATAATATTATTATATATGTATTATTAATAACAAAAACATCATTAAAAAGTGTTCATTCATATATAATTATTTTTATATAAAAATTTTAAAATATGTATTTATATTATGATAAAAAAAACCTGTCAATATTTAATTGCATATTATCCTTACTATAATATTAATATATATGTATTATTATTATTAAAAACATTATTAAAAAGTGTTCATTCATATATAATTATAATTATAAAAATATTATAAAATATGTATTTATATTATGATCAAAAACATTTATATATATTTATTTGTATATTATCCTTCCAATAATATTATTATATATGTATTATTAATAACAAAAACATTATTAAAAAGTGTTCATTTTTATATAATTATTATTATAAAAATATTATAAAATATGTATTTATATTATGATCAAAAACATTTATATATATTTATTTGTATATTATCCTTCCTATAATATTATTATATATGTATTATTCATAACAAAAACATTATTAAAAAGTGTTCATTCATATATAAATATAATTATAAAAATATTATAAAATATGTATTTATATTATGATCAAAAACATTTATATATATTTATTTGTATATTATCCTTCCAATAATATTATTATATATGTATTATTAATAACAAAAACATTATTAAAAAGTGTTCATTTTTATATAATTATTATTATAAAAATATTATAAAATATGTATTTATATTATGATCAAAAACATTTATATATATTTATTTGTATATTATCCTTCCTATAATATTATTATATATGTATTATTCATAACAAAAACATTATTAAAAAGTGTTCATTCATATATAATTATAATTATAAAAAAACTTTAAACTATGTATTTATATTATGATCAAAAAAACCTGTCAATATTTATTTGCATATTATCGTTTCTATAATATTATTATATTTGTATTATTAATTACAAAAAAATTACTAAAAAGTGTTCATTCATATATAATTATTATTATAAAAAAACTTTAAACTATGTATTTATATTATGATCAAAAAAACCTGTGAATATTTATTTGCATATTATCCTTCCTATAATATTATTATATATGTATTATTAATAACAAAAACATTATTAAAAAGTGTTCATTCATATATAATTATTATTATAAAAATATTATTATATATGTATTATTAATAACAAAAACATTATTCTAAAGTGTTTATTCATATATAATTATTATTATAAAAATATTATAAAATATGTATTTATATTATGATCAAAAACATTTATATATATTTATTTGTATATTATCCTTCCTATAATATTATTATATATGTATTATTAATAACAAAAACATTATTCTAAAGTGTTTATTCATATATAATTATTATTATAAAAATATTATAAAATATGTATTTATATTATGATCAAAAACATTTATATATATTTATTTGTATATTATCCTTCCTATAATATTATTATATATGTATTATTAATAACAAAAACATCATTAAAAAGTGTTCATTCATATATAATTATTTTTATATAAAAATTATAAAATATGTATTTATATTATGATAAAAAAAAACCTTTCAATATTTAATTGCATATTATCCTTACTATAAAATTAATATATATGTATTATTATTATTAAAAACATTATTAAAAAGTGTTCATTCATATATAATTATAATTATAAAAATATTATAAAATATGTATTTATATTATGATCAAAAACATTTTTATATATTTATTTGTATATTATCTTTCCTATAATATTATTATATATGTATTATTCATAACAAAAACATTATTAAAAAGTGTTCATTCATATATAATTATAATTATAAAAAAAACTTTAAACTATGTATTTATATTATGATCAAAAAAACCTGTCAATATTTATTTTCATATTATCGTTTCTATAATATTATTATATTTGTATTATTAATTACAAAAACATTACTAAAAAGTGTTCATTCATATATAATTATTATTATAAAAAACTTTAAAATATGTATTTATATTATGATAAAAAAAACCTGTGAATATTTATTTGCATATTATCCTTCCTATAATATTATTATATATGTATTATTAATTACAAAAACATCATTAAAAATTGTTCATTCATATATAATTATTTTTATATAAAAATTTTAAAATATGTATTTATAATATGATAAAAAAAACCTGTCAATATTTAATTGCATATTATCCTTACTATAATATTAATATATATGTATTATTATTATTAAAATCATTATTAAAAAGTGTTCATCATATATAATTATAATTATAAAAATATTATAAAATATGTATTTATATTATGATCAAAAACATTTATATATATTTATTTGTATATTATCCTTCCTATAATATTATTATATATGTATTATTAATAACAAAAACATTATTAAAAAGTGTTCATTCATATATAATTATTATTATAAAAATATTATAAAATATGTATTTATATTATGATCAAAAACATTTTTATATATTTATTTGTATATTATCCTTCCTATAATATTATTATATATGTATTATTAATAACAAAAACATCATTAAAAAGTGTTCATTCATATATAATTATTTTTATATAAAAATTATAAAATATGTATTTATATTATGATAAAAAAAACCTTTCAATATTTAATTGCATATTATCCTTACTATAATATTAATATATATGTATTATTATTATTAAAAACATTATTAAAAAGTGTTCATTCATATATAATTATAATTATAAAAAAAACTTTAAACTATGTATTTATTATATGATCAAAAAAACCTGTCAATATTTATTTGCATATTATCGTTTCTATAATATTATTATATTTGTATTATTAATTACAAAAACATTACTAAAAAGTGTTCATTCATATATAATTATTATTATAAAAAAACTTTAAACTATGTATTTATATTATGATAAAAAAAACCTGTCAATATTTATTTGCATATTATCGTTTCTATAATATTATTATATTTGTATTATTAATTACAAAAACATTACTAAAAAGTGTTCATTCACACATTATTATTATTATAAAAAACTTTAAAATATGTATTTATATTATGATAAAAAAACCTGTGAATATTTATTTGCATATTATCCTTCCTATAATATTATTATATATGTATTATTAATAACAAAAACATTATTAAAAAGTGTTCATTCATATATAATTATTATTATAAAAATATTATAAAATATGTATTTATATTATGATCAAAAACATTTTTATATATTTATTTGTATATTATCCTTCCTATAATATTATTATATATGTATTATTAATAACAAAAACATTATTAAAAAGTGTTCATTTTTATATAATTATTATTATAAAAATATTATAAAATATGTATTTATATTATGATCAAAAACATTTATATATATTTATTTGTATATTATCCTTCCTATAATATTATTATATATGTATTATTCATAACAAAAACATTATTAAAAAGTGTTCATTCATATATAAATATAATTATAAAAATATTATAAAATATGTATTTATATTATGATCAAAAACATTTATATATATTTATTTGTATATTATCCTTCCAATAATATTATTATATATGTATTATTAATAACAAAAACATTATTAAAAAGTGTTCATTTTTATATAATTATTATTATAAAAATATTATAAAATATGTATTTATATTATGATCAAAAACATTTATATATATTTATTTGTATATTATCCTTCCTATAATATTATTATATATGTATTATTCATAACAAAAACATTATTAAAAAGTGTTCATTCATATATAATTATAATTATAAAAAAACTTTAAACTATGTATTTATATTATGATCAAAAAAACCTGTCAATATTTATTTGCATATTATCGTTTCTATAATATTATTATATTTGTATTATTAATTACAAAAAAATTACTAAAAAGTGTTCATTCATATATAATTATTATTATAAAAAAACTTTAAACTATGTATTTATATTATGATCAAAAAAACCTGTGAATATTTATTTGCATATTATCCTTCCTATAATATTATTATATATGTATTATTAATAACAAAAACATTATTAAAAAGTGTTCATTCATATATAATTATTATTATAAAAAACTTTAAAATATGTATTTATATTATGATAAAAAAAACCTGTGAATATTTATTTGCATATTATCCTTCCTATAATATTATTATATATGTATTATTAATTACAAAAACATCATTAAAAATTGTTCATTCATATATAATTATTTTTATATAAAAATTTTAAAATATGTATTTATAATATGATAAAAAAAACCTGTCAATATTTAATTGCATATTATCCTTACTATAATATTAATATATATGTATTATTATTATTAAAATCATTATTAAAAAGTGTTCATCATATATAATTATAATTATAAAAATATTATAAAATATGTATTTATATTATGATCAAAAACATTTATATATATTTATTTGTATATTATCCTTCCTATAATATTATTATATATGTATTATTAATAACAAAAACATTATTAAAAAGTGTTCATTCATATATAATTATTATTATAAAAATATTATAAAATATGTATTTATATTATGATCAAAAACATTTTTATATATTTATTTGTATATTATCCTTCCTATAATATTATTATATATGTATTATTAATAACAAAAACATCATTAAAAAGTGTTCATTCATATATAATTATTTTTATATAAAAATTATAAAATATGTATTTATATTATGATAAAAAAAAACCTTTCAATATTTAATTGCATATTATCCTTACTATAATATTAATATATATGTATTATTATTATTAAAAACATTATTAAAAAGTGTTCATTCATATATAATTATAATTATAAAAAAAACTTTAAACTATGTATTTATTATATGATCAAAAAAACCTGTCAATATTTATTTGCATATTATCGTTTCTATAATATTATTATATTTGTATTATTAATTACAAAAACATTACTAAAAAGTGTTCATTCATATATAATTATTATTATAAAAAAACTTTAAACTATGTATTTATATTATGATAAAAAAAACCTGTCAATATTTATTTGCATATTATCGTTTCTATAATATTATTATATTTGTATTATTAATTACAAAAACATTACTAAAAAGTGTTCATTCACACATTATTATTATTATAAAAAACTTTAAAATATGTATTTATATTATGATAAAAAAACCTGTGAATATTTATTTGCATATTATCCTTCCTATAATATTATTATATATGTATTATTAATAACAAAAACATTATTAAAAAGTGTTCATTCATATATAATTATTATTATAAAAATATTATAAAATATGTATTTATATTATGATCAAAAACATTTTTATATATTTATTTGTATATTATCCTTCCAATAATATTATTATATATGTATTATTAATAACAAAAACATTATTAAAAAGTGTTCATTTTTATATAATTATTATTATAAAAATATTATAAAATATGTATTTATATTATGATCAAAAACATTTATATATATTTATTTGTATATTATCCTTCCTATAATATTATTATATATGTATTATTCATAACAAAAACATTATTAAAAAGTGTTCATTCATATATAAATATAATTATAAAAATATTATAAAATATGTATTTATATTATGATCAAAAACATTTATATATATTTATTTGTATATTATCCTTCCAATAATATTATTATATATGTATTATTAATAACAAAAACATTATTAAAAAGTGTTCATTTTTATATAATTATTATTATAAAAATATTATAAAATATGTATTTATATTATGATCAAAAACATTTATATATATTTATTTGTATATTATCCTTCCTATAATATTATTATATATGTATTATTCATAACAAAAACATTATTAAAAAGTGTTCATTCATATATAATTATAATTATAAAAAAACTTTAAACTATGTATTTATATTATGATCAAAAAAACCTGTCAATATTTATTTGCATATTATCGTTTCTATAATATTATTATATTTGTATTATTAATTACAAAAAAATTACTAAAAAGTGTTCATTCATATATAATTATTATTATAAAAAAACTTTAAACTATGTATTTATATTATGATCAAAAAAACCTGTGAATATTTATTTGCATATTATCCTTCCTATAATATTATTATATATGTATTATTAATAACAAAAACATTATTAAAAAGTGTTCATTCATATATAATTATTATTATAAAAATATTATTATATATGTATTATTAATAACAAAAACATTATTCAAAAGTGTTTATTCATATATAATTATTATTATAAAAATATTATAAAATATGTATTTATATTATGATCAAAAACATTTATATATATTTATTTGTATATTATCCTTCCTATAATATTATTATATATGTATTATTAATAACAAAAACATCATTAAAAAGTGTTCATTCATATATAATTATTTTTATATAAAAATTATAAAATATGTATTTATATTATGATAAAAAAAAACCTTTCAATATTTAATTGCATATTATCCTTACTATAAAATTAATATATATGTATTATTATTATTAAAAACATTATTAAAAAGTGTTCATTCATATATAATTATAATTATAAAAATATTATAAAATATGTATTTATATTATGATCAAAAACATTTTTATATATTTATTTGTATATTATCTTTCCTATAATATTATTATATATGTATTATTCATAACAAAAACATTATTAAAAAGTGTTCATTCATATATAATTATAATTATAAAAAAACTTTAAACTATGTATTTATATTATGATCAAAAAAACCTGTCAATATTTATTTTCATATTATCGTTTCTATAATATTATTATATTTGTATTATTAATTACAAAAACATTACTAAAAAGTGTTCATTCATATATAATTATTATTATAAAAAACTTTAAAATATGTATTTATATTATGATAAAAAAAACCTGTGAATATTTATTTGCATATTATCCTTCCTATAATATTATTATATATGTATTATTAATTACAAAAACATCATTAAAAATTGTTCATTCATATATAATTATTTTTATATAAAAATTTTAAAATATGTATTTATAATATGATAAAAAAAACCTGTCAATATTTAATTGCATATTATCCTTACTATAATATTAATATATATGTATTATTATTATTAAAATCATTATTAAAAAGTGTTCATCATATATAATTATAATTATAAAAATATTATAAAATATGTATTTATATTATGATCAAAAACATTTATATATATTTATTTGTATATTATCCTTCCTATAATATTATTATATATGTATTATTAATAACAAAAACATTATTAAAAAGTGTTCATTCATATATAATTATTATTATAAAAATATTATAAAATATGTATTTATATTATGATCAAAAACATTTATATATATTTATTTGTATATTATCCTTCCTATAATATTATTATATATGTATTATTAATAACAAAAACATCATTAAAAAGTGTTCATTCATATATAATTATTTTTATATAAAAATTATAAAATATGTATTTATATTATGATAAAAAAAACCTTTCAATATTTAATTGCATATTATCCTTACTATAATATTAATATATATGTATTATTATTATTAAAAACATTATTAAAAAGTGTTCATTCATATATAATTATAATTATAAAAAAAACTTTAAACTATGTATTTATTATATGATCAAAAAAACCTGTCAATATTTATTTGCATATTATCGTTTCTATAATATTATTATATTTGTATTATTAATTACAAAAACATTACTAAAAAGTGTTCATTCATATATAATTATTATTATAAAAAAACTTTAAACTATGTATTTATATTATGATAAAAAAAACCTGTCAATATTTATTTGCATATTATCGTTTCTATAATATTATTATATTTGTATTATTAATTACAAAAACATTACTAAAAAGTGTTCATTCACACATTATTATTATTATAAAAAACTTTAAAATATGTATTTATATTATGATAAAAAAACCTGTGAATATTTATTTGCATATTATCCTTCCTATAATATTATTATATATGTATTATTAATAACAAAAACATTATTAAAAAGTGTTCATTCATATATAATTATTATTATAAAAATATTATAAAATATGTATTTATATTATGATCAAAAACATTTTTATATATTTATTTGTATATTATCCTTCCTATAATATTATTATATATGTATTATTAATAACAAAAACATTATTAAAAAGTGTTCATTCATATATTATTATTATTATAAAATTATTATAAAATATGTATTTATATTATGATCAAAAACATTTATATATATTTATTTGTATATTATCCTTCCAATAATATTATTATATATGTATTATTCATAACAAAAACATTATTAAAAAGTGTTAATTCATATAAAATTATAATTATAAAAAAACTTAAAACTATGTATTTATATTATGATCAAAAAAACCTGTCAATATTTATTTGCATATTATCGTTTCTATAATATTATTATATTTGTATTATTAATTACAAAAACATTACTAAAAAGTGTTCATTCATATATAATTATTATTATAAAAAAACTTTAAACTATGTATTTATATTATGATCAAAAAAACCTGTCAATATTTATTTGCATATTATCGTTTCTATAATATTATTATATTTGTATTATTAATTACAAAAACATTACTAAAAAGTGTTCATTCATATATAATTATTAATATAAAAAAACTTTAAACTATGTATTTATATTATGATCAAAAAAACCTGTCAATATTTATTTGCATTTTATCGTTTCTATAATATTATTATATTTGTATTATTAATTACAAAAACATTACTAAAAAGTGTTCATTCATATATTATTATTATTATAAAAAACTTTAAAATATGTATTTATATTATGATAAAAAAACCTGTGAATATTTATTTGCATATTATCCTTCCTATAATATTATTATATATGTATTATTAATAACAAAAACATTATTAAAAAGTGTTCATTCATATATAATTATTATTATAAAAAAAATTATAAAATATGTATTTATATTATGATCAAAAACATTTATATATATTTATTTGTATATTATCCTTCCTATAATATTATTATATATGTATTATTAATAACAAAAATATTATTCAAAAGTGTTCATTCATATATAATTATTATTATAAAAATATTATAAAATATGTATTTATATTATGATCAAAAACATTTATATATATTTATTTGTATATTATCCTTCCTATAATATTATTATATATGTATTATTAATAACAAAAACATCATTAAAAAGTGTTCATTCATATATAATTATTGTTATATAAAAATTATAAAATATGTATTTATATTATGATAAAAAAAAACTGTCAATATTTAATTGCATATTATCCTTACTATAATATTAATATATATGTATTATTATTATTAAAAACATTATTAAAAAGTGTTCATTCATATATAATTATAATTAAAAAAATATTATAAAATATGTATTTATATTATGATCAAAAACATTTTTATATATTTATTTGTATATTATCCTTCCTATAATATTATTATATATGTATTATTCATAACAAAAACATTATTATAAAGTGTTCATTCATATATAATTATAATTATAAAAAAACTTTAAACAATGTATTTATATTATGATCAAAAAAACCTGTCAATATTTATTTTCATATTATCGTTTCTATAATATTATTATATTTGTATTATTAATTACAAAAACATTACTAAAAAGTGTTCATTCATATATAATTATTATTATAAAAAACTTTTAAATATGTATTTATATTATGATAAAAAAAACTGTGAATATTTATTTGCATATTATCCTTCCTATAATATTATTATATATGTATTATTAATTACAAAAACATCATTAAAAAGTGTTCATTCATATATAATTATTATTATAAAAATATTATAAAATATGTATTTATATTATGATCAAAAACATTTATATATATTTATTTGTATATTATCCTTCCTATAATATTATTATATATGTATTATTAATAACAAAAACATCATTAAAAAGTGTTCATTCATATATAATTATTTTTATATAAAAATTATAAAATATGTATTTATATTATGATAAAAAAAAACCTGTCAATATTTAATTGCATATTATCCTTACTATAATATTAATATATATGTATTATTATTATTAAAAACATTATTAAAAAGTGTTCATTCATATATAATTATAATTATAAAAATATTATAAAATATGTATTTATATTATGATCAAAAACATTTTTATATATTTATTTGTATATTATCCTTCCTATAATATTATTATATATGTATTATTCATAACAAAAACATTATTAAAAAGTTCTCATTCATATATAATTATAATTATAAAAAAACTTTAAACTATGTATTTATATTATGATCAAAAAACCGGTCAATATTTATTTTCATATTATCGTTTCTATAATATTATTATATTTGTATTATTAATTACAAAAACATTACTAAAAAGTGTTCATTCATATATAATTATTAATATAAAAAACTTTTAAATATGTATTTATATTATGATAAAAAAAAACTGTGAATATTTATTTGCATATTATCCTTCCTATAATATTATTATAGTATTATTAATTACAAAAACATCATTAAAAAGTTTAAAGGTTCATTCATATATAATTATTATATATAAATTATTATAAAATATGTATTTATATTATGATCAAAAACATTTATATATATTTATTTGTATATTATCCTTCCTATAATATTATTATATATGTATTATTCATAACAAAAACATTATTAAAAAGTGTTCATTCATATATTATTATTATTATAAAAATATTATAAAATATGTATTTATATTATGATCAAAAACATTTATATATATTTATTTGTATATTATCCTTCCTATAATATTATTATATATGTATTATTCATAACAAAAACATTATTAAAAAGTGTTCATTCATATATAATTATAATTATAAAAAAACTTTAAACTATATATTTATATTATGATCAAAAAACCTGTCAATATTTATTTGCATATTATCGTTTCTATAATATTATTATATTTGAATTATTAATTACAAAAACATTACTAAAAAGTGTTCATTCATATATAATTATTATTATAAAAAAACTTTAAACTATGTATTTATATTATGATTAAAAAAACCTGTCAATATTTTTTTGCATATTATCGTTTCTATAATATTATTATATTTGTATTACTAATTACAAAAACATTACTAAAAAGTGTTTATTCATATATAATTATTATTATAAAAAACTTTTAAATATGTATTTATATTATGATAAAAAAAAACTGTGAATATTTATTTGCATATTATCCTTCCTATAATATTATTATATATGTATTATTAATTACAAAAACATCATTAAAAAGTGTTCATTCATATATAATTATTATTATAAAAATATTATAAAATATGTATTTATATTATGATCAAAAACATTTATATATATTTATTTGTATATTATCCTTCCTATAATATTATTATATATGTATTATTAATAACAAAAACATTATTCAAAAGTATTCATTTATATAAAATTATTATTATAAAAATATTATAAAATATGTATTTATATTATGATCAAAAACATTTATATATATTTATTTGTATATTATCCTTCCTATAATATTATTATATATGTATTATTAATAACAAAAACATCATTAAAAAGTGTTCATTCATATATAATTATTTTTATATAAAAATTTTTAAATATGTATTTATATTATGATAAAAAAAACCTGTCAATATTTAATTGCATATTATCCTTACTATAATATTAATATATATGTATTATTACTATTAAAAACATTATTAAAAAGTGTTCATTCATACATAATTATAATTATAAAAATATTATAAAATATGTATTTATATTATGATCAAAAACATTTATATATATTTATTTGTATATTATCCTTCCTATAATATTATTATATATGTATTATTAATAACAAAAACATTATTAAAAAGTGTTCATTCATATATTATTATAATTATAAAAAAACTTTAAACTATGTATTTATATTATGATAAAAAAAACCTGTCAATATTTATTTGCATATTATCCTTCCTATAATATTATTATATATGTATTATTAATAACAAAAACATTATTAAAAAGTGTTCATTCATATATAATTATTATTATAAAAATATTATAAAATATGTATTTATATTATGATCAAAAACATTTATATATATTTATTTGTATATTATCCTTCCTATAATATTATTATATATGTATTATTAATAACAAAAACATCATTAAAAAGTGTTCATTCATATATAATTATTTTTATATAAAAATTATAAAATATGTATTTATATTATGATAAAAAAAAACCTGTCAATATTTAATTGCATATTATCCTTACTATAATATTAATATATATGTATTATTATTATTAAAAACATTATTAAAAAGTGTTCATTCATATATAATTATAATTAAAAAAATATTATAAAATATGTATTTATATTATGATCAAAAACATTTTTATATATTTATTTGTATATTTACCTTCCTATAATATTATTATATATGTATTATTCATAACAAAAACATGATTAAAAAGTGTTCATTCATATATAATTATAATTATAAAAAAACTTTAAACTATGTATTTATATTATGATCAAAAAAACCTGTCAATATTTATTTTCATATTATCGTTTCTATAATATTATTATATTTGTATTATTAATTACAAAAACATTACTAAAAAGTGTTCATTCATATATAATTATTATTATAAAAAACTTTTAAATATGTATTTATATTATGATAAAAAAAAACTGTGAATATTTATTTGCATATTATCCTTTCTATAATATCATTATATATGTACTATTAATTACAAAAACATCATTAAAAAGTGTTCATTCATATATAATTATTATTATAAAAATATTATAAAATATGTATTTATATTATGATCAAAAACATTTATATATATTTATTTGTATATTATCCTTCCTATAATATTATTATATATGTATTATTAATAACAAAAACATCATTAAAAAGTGTTCATTCATATATAATTATTTTTATATAAAAATTATAAAATATGTATTTATATTATGATAAAAAAAAACCTGCCAATATTTAATTGCATATTATCCTTACTATAATATTAATATATATGTATTATTATTATTAAAAACATTATTAAAAAGTGTTCATTCTTATATAATTATAATTATAAAAATATTATAAAATATGTATTTATATTATGATCAAAAACATTTTTATATATTTATTTGTATATTATCCTTCCTATGATATTATTATATATGTATTATTCATAACAAAAACATTATTAAAAAGTTCTCATTCATATATAATTATAATTATAAAAAAACTTTAAACTATGTATTTATATTATGATCAAAAAAACCTGTCAATATTTATTTTCATATTATCGTTTCTATAATATTATTATATTTGTATTATTAATTACAAAAACATTACTAAAAAGTGTTCATTCATATATAATTATTAATATAAAAAACTTTTAAATATGTATTTATATTATGATAAAAAAAACCTGTGAATATTTATTTGCATATTATCCTTCCTATAATATTATTATATATGTATTATTAATTACAAAAACATCATTAAAAAGTGTTCATTCATATATAATTATTATTATAAAAATATTATAAAATATGTATTTATATTATGATTCAAAAACATTTATATATATTTATTTGTATATTATCCTTCCTATAATATTATTATATATGTATTATTAATAACAAAAACATTATTAAAAAGTGTTCATTCATATATAATTATTATTATAAAAATATTATAAAATATGTATTTATATTATGATCAAAAACATTTATATATATTTATTTGTATATTATCCTTCCTATAATATTATTATATATGTATTATTCATAACAAAAACATTATTAAAAAGTGTTCATTCATATATTATTATTATTATAAAAATATTATAAAATATGTATTTATATTATGATCAAAAACATTTATATATATTTATTTGTATATTATCCTTCCTATAATATTATTATATATGTATTATTCATAACAAAAACATTATTAAAAAGTGTTCATTCATATATAATTATAATTATAAAAAAACTTTAAACTATGTATTTATATTATGATCAAAAAAACCTGTCAATATTTATTTGCATATTATCGTTTCTATAATATTATTATATTTGTATTATTAATTACAAAAACATTACTAAAAAGTGTTCATTCATATATAATTATTATTATAAAAAACTTTAAAATATGTATTTATATTATGATAAAAAAAACCTGTGAATATTTATTTGCATATTATCCTTACTATAATATTAATATATATGTATTATTATTATTAAAAACATTATTAAAAAGTGTTCATTCATATATAATTATAATTATAAAAATATTATAAAATATGTATTTATATTATGATCAAAAACATTTATATATATTTATTTGTATATTATCCTTCCTATAATATTATTATATATGTATTATTCAAAACAAAAACATTATTAAAAAGTGTTCATTCATATATAATTATAATTATAAAAAAACTTTAAACTATGTATTTATATTATGATCAAAAAAACCTGTCAACATTTATTTTCATATTATCGTTTCTATAATATTATTATATTTGTATTATTAATTACAAAAACATTACTAAAAAGTGTTCATTTATATATAATTATTATTATAAAAAACTTTTAAATATGTATTTATATAATGATAAAAAAAAACTGTGAATATTTATTTGCATATTATCCTTCCTATAATATTATTATATATGTATTATTAATTACAAAAACATCATTAAAAAGTGTTCATTCATATATAATTATTATTATAAAAATATTATAAAATATGTATTTATATTATGATCAAAAACATTTATATATATTTATTTGTATATTATCCTTCCTATAATATTATTATATATGTATTATTAATAACAAAAACATTATTCAAAAGTATTCATTTATATAAAATTATTATTATAAAAATATTATAAAATATGTATTTATATTATGATCAAAAACATTTATATATATTTATTTGTATATTATCCTTCCTATAATATTATTATATATGTATTATTAATAACAAAAACATCATTAAAAAGTGTTCATTCATATATAATTATTTTTATATAAAAATTTTTAAATATGTATTTATATTATGATAAAAAAAAACCTGTCAATATTTAATTGCATATTATCCTTACTATAATATTAATATATATGTATTATTACTATTAAAAACATTATTAAAAAGTGTTCATTCATATATAATTATAATTATAAAAAAACTTTAAACTATGTATTTATATTATGATCAAAAAAACCTGTCAACATTTATTTTCATATTATCGTTTCTATAATATTATTATATTTGTATTATTAATTACAAAAACATTACTAAAAAGTGTTCATTTATATATAATTATTATTATAAAAAACTTTTAAATATGTATTTATATAATGATAAAAAAAAACTGTGAATATTTATTTGCATATTATCCTTCCTATAATATTATTATATATGTATTATTAATTACAAAAACATCATTAAAAAGTGTTCATTCATATATAATTATTATTATAAAAATATTATAAAATATGTATTTATATTATGATCAAAAACATTTATATATATTTATTTGTATATTATCCTTCCTATAATATTATTATATATGTATTATTAATAACAAAAACATTATTCAAAAGTATTCATTTATATAAAATTATTATTATAAAAATATTATAAAATATGTATTTATATTATGATCAAAAACATTTATATATATTTATTTGTATATTATCCTTCCTATAATATTATTATATATGTATTATTAATAACAAAAACATCATTAAAAAGTGTTCATTCATATATAATTATTTTTATATAAAAATTTTTAAATATGTATTTATATTATGATAAAAAAAAACCTGTCAATATTTAATTGCATATTATCCTTACTATAATATTAATATATATGTATTATTACTATTAAAAACATTATTAAAAGTGTTCATTCATATATAATTATAATTATAAAAATATTATAAAATATGTATTTATATTATGATCAAAAACATTTATATATATTTATTTGTATATTATCCTTCCTATAATATTATTATATATGTATTATTAATAACAAAAACATTATTAAAAAGTGTTCATTCATATATAATTATAATTATAAAAAAAACTTTAAACTATGTATTTATATTATGATCAAAAAAACCTGTCAATATTTATTTGCATATTATCGTTTCTATAATATTATTATATTTGTATTATTAATTACAAAAACATTACTAAAAAGTGTTCATTCATATATAATTATTATTATAAAAAACTTTAAACTATGTATTTATATTATGATCAAAAAAACCTGTCAATATTTATTTGCATATTATCGTTTCTATAATATTATTATATTTGTATTATTAATTACAAAAACATTACTAAAAAGTGTTCATTCATATATTATTATTATTATAAAAAACTTTAAATATGTATTTATATTATGATAAAAAAACCTGTGAATATTTATTTGCATATTATCCTTCCTATAATATTATTATATATGTATTATTAATAACAAAAACATTATTAAAAAGTGTTCATTCATATATAATTATTATTATAAAAATATTATAAAATATGTATTTATATTATGATCAAAAACATTTATATATATTTATTTGTATATTATCCTTCCTATAATATTATTATATATGTATTATTAATAACAAAAATATTATTCAAAAGTGTTCATTCATATATAATTATTATTATAAAAATATTATAAAATATGTATTTATATTATGATCAAAACATTTATATATATTTATTTGTATATTATCCTTCCTATAATATTATTATATATGTATTATTAATAACAAAAACATCATTAAAAAGTGTTCATTCATATATAATTATTGTTATATAAAAATTATAAAATATGTATTTATATTATGATAAAAAAAACCTGTCAATATTTAATTGCATATTATCCTTACTATAATATTAATATATATGTATTATTATTATTAAAAACATTATTAATAAGTGTTCATTCATATATAATTATAATTAAAAAAATATTATAAAATATGTATTTATATTATGATCAAAAACATTTTTATATATTATTTGTATATTATCCTTCCTATAATATTATTATATATGTATTATTCATAACAAAAACATAATAAAAAGTGTTCATTCATATATAATTATAATTATAAAAAAACTTTAAACTATGTATTTATATTATGATCAAAAAAACCTGTCAATATTTATTTTCATATTATCGTTTCTATAATATTATTATATTTGTATTATTAATTACAAAAAACATTACTAAAAAGTGTTCATTCATATATAATTATTATTATAAAAAACTTTTAAATATGTATTTATATTATGATAAAAAAAAACTGTGAATATTTATTTGCATATTATCCTTCCTATAATATTATTATATATGTATTATTAATTACAAAAACATCATTAAAAAGTGTTCATTCATATATAATTATTATTATAAAAATATTATAAAATATGTATTTATATTATGATCAAAAACATTTATATATATTATTTGTATATTATCCTTCCTATAATATTATTATATATGTATTATTAATAACAAAAACATCATTAAAAAGTGTTCATTCATATATAATTATTTTTATATAAAAATTATAAAATATGTATTTATATTATGATAAAAAAAAACCTGTCAATATTTAATTGCATATTATCCTTACTATAATATTAATATATATGTATTATTATTATTAAAAACATTATTAAAAAGTGTTCATTCATATATAATTATAATTATAAAAATATTATAAAATATGTATTTATATTATGATCAAAAACATTTTTATATATTTATTTGTATATTATCCTTCCTATAATATTATTATATATGTATTATTCATAACAAAAACATTATTAAAAAGTTCTCATTCATATATAATTATAATTATAAAAAAACTTTAAACTATGTATTTATATTATGATCAAAAAAACCTGTCAATATTTATTTTCATATTATCGTTTCTATAATATTATTATATTTGTATTATTAATTACAAAAACATTACTAAAAAGTGTTCATTCATATATAATTATTAATATAAAAAACTTTTAAATATGTATTTATATTATGATAAAAAAAAACTGTGAATATTTATTTGCATATTATCCTTCCTATAATATTATTATATATGTATTATTAATAACAAAAACATTATTAAAAAGTGTTCATTCATATATAATTATTATTATAAAAATATTATAAAATATGTATTTATATTATGATCAAAAACATTTATATATATTTATTTGTATATTATCCATCCTATAATATTATTATATATGTATTATTCATAACAAAAACATTATTAAAAAGTGTTCATTCATATATTATTATTATTATAAAAATATTATAAAATATGTATTTATATTATGATCAAAAACATTTATATATATTTATTTGTATATTATCCTTCCTATAATATTATTATATATGTATTATTCATAACAAAAACATTATTAAAAAGTGTTCATTCATATATAATTATAATTATAAAAAAACTTTAAACTATGTATTTATATTATGATCAAAAAAACCTGTCAATATTTATTTGCATATTATCGTTTCTATAATATTATTATATTTGTATTATTAATTACAAAAACATTACTAAAAAGTGTTCATTCATATATAATTATTATTATAAAAAAACTTTAAACTATGTATTTATATTATGATTAAAAAAACCTGTCAATATTTTTTTGCATATTATCGTTTCTATAATATTATTATATTTGTATTACTAATTACAAAAACATTACTAAAAAGTGTTCATTCATATATGATTATTATTATAAAAAACTTTAAAATATGTATTTATGTTATGATAAAAAAACCTGTTAATATTTATTTGCATATTATCCTTCCTATAATATTATTATATATGTATTATTAATAACAAAAACATTATTAAAAAGTGTTCATTCATATATAATTATTATTATAAAAATATTATAAAATATGTATTTATATTATGATCAAAAACATTTATATATATTTCTTTGTATATTATCCTTCCTATAATATTATTATATATGTATAATTAATAACAAAAACATTATTCAAAAGTGTTCATTCATATATAATTATTATTATAAAAATATTATAAAATATGTATTTATATTATGATCAAAAACATTTATATATATTTATTTGTATATTATCCTTCCTATAATATTATTATATATGTATTATTAATAACAAAAACATCATTAAAAAGTGTTCATTCATATATAATTATTTTTATATAAAAATTATAAAATATGTATTTATATTATGATAAAAAAACCTGTCAATATTTAATTGCATATTATCCTTACTATAATATTATTATATAAGTATTATTCATAACAAAAACATTATTAAAAAGTGTTCATTCATATATAATTATAATTATAAAAAAACATTAAACTATGTATTTATATTATGATCAAAAAAACCTGTCAATATTTATTTTCATATTATCGTTTCTATAATATTATTATATTTGTATTATTAATTACAAAAACATTACTAAAAAGTGTTCATTCATATATAATTATTATTATAAAAAACTTTAAAATATGTATTTATATTATGATAAAAAAAACCTGTGAATATTTATTTGCATATTATCCTTACTTAAATATTAATATATATGTATTATTATTATTAAAAACATTATTAAAAAGTGTTCATTCATATATAATTATAATTATAAAAATATTATAAAATATGTATTTATATTATGATCAAAAACATTTATATATATTTATTTGTATATTATCCTTCCTATAATATTATTATATATGTATTATTCATAACAAAAACATTATTAAAAAGTGTTCATTCATATATAATTATAATTATAAAAAAACTTTAAACTATGTATTTATATTATGATCAAAAAACCTGTCAATATTTATTTTCATATTATCGTTTCTATAATATTATTATATTTGTATTATTAATTACAAAAACATAACTAAAAAGTGTTCATTCATATATAATTATTATTATAAAAAACTTTTAAATATGTATTTATATTATGATAAAAAAAACTGTGAATATTTATTTGCATATTATCCTTCCTATAATATTATTATATATGTATTATTAATTACAAAAACATCATTAAAAAGTGTTCATTCATATATAATTATTATTATAAAGATATTATAAAATATGTATTTATATTATGATCAAAAACATTTATATATATTTATTTGTATATTATCCTTCCTATAATATTATTATATATGTATTATTAATAACAAAAACATTATTCAAAAGTATTCATTTATATAAAATTATTATTATAAAAATATTATAAAATATGTATTTATATTATGATCAAAAACATTTATATATATTTATTTGTATATTATCCTTCCTATAATATTATTATATATGTATTATTAATAACAAAAACATCATTAAAAAGTGTTCATTCATATATAATTATTTTTATATAAAAATTTTTAAATATGTATTTATATTATGATAAAAAAAACCTGTCAATATTTAATTGCATATTATCCTTACTATAATATTAATATATATGTATTATTACTATTAAAAACATTATTAAAAAGTGTTCATTCATATATAATTATAATTATAAAAATATTATAAAATATGTATTTATATTATGATTAAAAACATTTATATATATTTATTTGTATATTATCCTTCCTATAATATTATTATATATGTATTATTAATAACAAAAACATTATTAAAAAGTGTTCATTCATATATAATTATAATTATAAAAAAACTTTAAACTATGTATTTATATTATGATCAAAAACACCTGTCAATATTTATTTGCATATTATCGTTTCTATAATATTATTATATTTGTATTATTAATTACAAAAACATTACTAAAAAGTGTTCATTCATATATAATTATTATTATAAAAAAACTTTAAACTATGTATTTATATTATGATCAAAAAAACCTGTGAATATTTATTTGCATATTATCCTTCCTATAATATTATTATATATGTATTATTAATAACAAAAACATTATTCAAAAGTGTTCATTCATATATAATTATTATTATAAAAATATTATAAAATATGTATTTATATTATGATCAAAAACATTTATATATATTTATTTGTATATTATCCTTCCTATAATATTATTATATATGTATTATTAATAACAAAAACATCATTAAAAAGTGTTCATTCATATATAATTATTTTTATATAAAAATTATAAAATATGTATTTATATTATGATAAAAAAAAAACCTGTCAATATTTAATTGCATATTATCCTTACTATTATATTAATATATATGTATTATTATTATTAAAAACATTATTAAAAAGTGTTCATTCATATATAATTATAATTATAAAAATATTATAAAATATGTATTTATATTATGATCAAAAACATTTTTATATATTTATTTGTATATTATCCTTCCTATAATATTATTATATATGTATTATTCATAACAAAAACATTATTAAAAAGTGTTCATTCATATATAATTATAATTATAAAAAAACTTTAAACTATGTATTTATATTATGATCAAAAAAACCTGTCAATATTTATTTTCATATTATCGTTTCTATAATATTATTATATTTGTATTATTAATTACAAAAACATTACTAAAAAGTGTTCATTCATATATAATTATTATTATAAAAAACTTTAAAATATGTATTTATATTATGATAAAAAAAACCTGTGAATATTTATTTGCATATTATCCTTCCTATAATATTATTATATATGTATTATTAATTACAAAAACATCATTAAAAATTGTTCATTCATATATAATTATTTTTATATAAAAATTTTAAAATATGTATTTATAATATGATAAAAAAAACCTGTCAATATTTAATTGTATATTATTCTTACTATAATATTAATATATATGTATTATTATTATTAAAATCATTATTAAAAAGTGTTCATCATATATAATTATAATTATAAAAATATTATAAAATATGTATTTATATAATGATCAAAAACATTTATATATATTTATTTGTATATTATCCTTCCTATAATATTATTATATATGTATTATTAATAACAAAAACATTATTAAAAAGTGTTCATTCATATATAATTATTATTATAAAAATATTATAAAATATGTATTTATATTATAATCAAAAACATTTATATATATTTATTTGTATATTATCCTTCCTATAATATTATTATATATGTATTATTCATAACAAAAACATTATTAAAAAGTGTTCATTCATATATAATTATAATTATAAAAAAACTTTAAACTATGTATTTATATTATGATCAAAAAAACCTGTCAATATTTATTTGCATATTATCGTTTCTATAATATTATTATATTTGTATTATTAATTACAAAAACATTACTAAAAAGTGTTCATTCATATATAATTATTATTATAAAAAAACTTTAAACTATGTATTTACATTATGATCAAAAAAACCTGTCAATATTTATTTGCATATTATCGTTTCTATAATATTATTATATTTGTATTATTAATTACAAAAACATTACTAAAAAGTGTTCATTCATATATTATTATTATTATAAAAAACTTTAAAATATGTATTTATATTATGATAAAAAAAACCTGTGAATATTTATTTGCATATTATCCTTCCTATAATATTATTATATATGTATTATTAATAACAAAAACATTATTAAAAAGTGTTCATTCATATATAATTATTATTATAAAAATATTATAAAATATGTATTTATATTATGATCAAAAACATTTTTGTATATTTATTTGTATATTATCCTTCCTATAATATTATTATATATGTATTATTAATAACAAA
The DNA here is from genome assembly GCF_028750875.1 of Macrosteles quadrilineatus. Lineage (NCBI taxonomy): Eukaryota > Metazoa > Arthropoda > Insecta > Hemiptera > Cicadellidae > Macrosteles > Macrosteles quadrilineatus. Next base: position 19,221 of record NW_026543063.1, on the reverse strand, counting down.
AACATTATTAAAAAGTGTTCATTCATATATTATTATTATTATAAAATTATTATAAAATATGTATTTATATTATGATCAAAAACATTTATATATATTTATTTGTATATTATACTTCCTATAATATTATTATATATGTATTATTAATAACAAAAACATTATTAAAAAGTGTTCATTCATATATAATTATAATTATAAAAAAACTTTAAACTATGTATTTATATTATGATCAAAAAAACCTGTCAATATTTATTTGCATATTATCGTTTCTATAATATTATTATATTTGTATTATTAATTACAAAAACATTACTAAAAAGTGTTCATTCATATATAATTATTATTATAAAAAAACTTTAAACTATGTTATTATATTATGATCAAAAAAACCTGTCAATATTTATTTGCATATTATCGTTTCTATAATATTATTATATTTGTATTATTAATTACAAAAACATTACTAAAAAGTGTTCATTCATATATAATTATTATTATAAAAAAACTTTAAACTATGTATTTATATTATAATCAAAAAAACCTGTGAATATTTATTTGCATATTATCCTTCCTATAATATTATTATATATGTATTATTTAATAACAAAAACATTATTAAAAAGTGTTCATTCATATATAATTATTATTATAAAAATATTATAAAATATGTATTTATATTATGATCAAAAACATTTATATATATTTATTTGTATATTATCCTTCCTATAATATTATTATATATGTATTATTAATAACAAAAACATTATTCAAAAGTGTTCATTCATATATAATTATTATTATAAAAATATTATAAAATATGTATTTATATTATGATCAAAAACATTTATATATATTTATTTGTATATTATCCTTCCTATAATATTATTATATATGTATTATTAATAACAAAAACATCATTAAAAAGTGTTCATTCATATATAATTATTTTTATATAAAAATTATAAAATATGTATTTATATTATGATAAAAAAAAACCTGTCAATATTTAATTGCATATTATCCTTCCTATAATATTAATATATATGTATTATTATTATTAAAAACATTATTAAAAAGTGTTCATTCATATATAATTATAATTATAAAAATATTATAAAATATGTATTTATATTATGATCAAAAACATTTTTATATATTTATTTGTATATTATCCTTCCTATAATATTATTATATATGTATTATTCATAACAAAAACATTATTAAAAAGTGTTCATTCATATATAATTATAATTATAAAAAAAACTTTAAACTATGTTTTTATATTATGATCAAAAAAAACCTGTCAATATTTATTTTCATATTATCGTTTCTATAATATTATTATATTTGTATTATTAATTACAAAAACATTACTAAAAAGTGTTCATTCATATATAATTATTATTATAAAAAACTTTAAAATATGTATTTATATTATGATAAAAAAAACCTGTGAAAATTTATTTGCATATTATCCTTCCTATAATATTATTATATATGTATTATTAATTACAAAAACATCATTAAAAATTGTTCATTCATATATAATTATTTTTATATAAAAATTTTAAAATATGTATTTATAATATGATAAAAAAACCTGTCAATATTTAATTGCATATTATCCTTACTATAATATTAATATATATGTATTATTATTATTAAAATCATTATTAAAAAGTGTTCATCATATATAATTATAATTATACAAATATTATAAAATATGTATTTATATTATGATCAAAAACATTTATATATATTTATTTGTATATTATCCTTCCTATAATATTATTATATATGTATTATTAATAACAAAAACATTATTAAAAAGTGTTCATTCATATATAATTATTATTATAAAAATATTATAAAATATGTATTTATATTATAATCAAAAACATTTATATATATTTATTTGTATATAATCCTTCCTATAATATTATTATATATGTATTATTCATATCAAAAACATTATTAAAAAGTGTTCATTCATATATAATTATAATTATAAAAAAACTTTAAACTATGTATTTATATTATGATCAAAAAAACCTGTCAATATTTATTTGCATATTATCGTTTCTATAATATTATTATATTTGTATTATTAATTACAAAAACATTACTAAAAAGTGTTCATTCATATATAATTATTATTATAAAAAAACTTTAAACTATGTATTTATATTATGATCAAAAAAACCTGTCAATATTTATTTGCATATTATCGTTTCTATAATATTATTATATTTGTATTATTAATTACAAAAACATTACTAAAAAGTGTTAATTCATATATTATTATTATTATAAAAAACTTTAAAATATGTATTTATATTATGATAATAAAAACCTGTGAATATTTATTTGCATATTATCCTTCCTATAATATTATTATATATGTATTATTAATAACAAAAACATTATTAAAAAGTGTTCATTCATATATAATTATTATTATAAAAATATTATAAAATATGTATTTATATTATGATCAAAAACATTTTTATATATTTATTTGTATATTATCCTTCCTATAATATTATTATATATGTATTATTAATAACAAAAACATTATTAAAAAGTGTTCATTCATATATTATTATTATTATAAAATTATTATAAAATATGTATTTATATTATGATCAAAAACATTTATATATATTTATTTGTATATTATCCTTCCTATAATATTATTATATATGTATTATTCATAACAAAAACATTATTAAAAAGTGTTCATTCATATATAATTATTATTATAAAAAAACTTTAAACTATGTATTTATATTATGATCAAAAAAACCTGTCAATATTTATTTGCATATTATCGTTTCTATAATATTATTATATTTGTATTATTAATTACAAAAACATTACTAAAAAGTGTTCATTCATATATAATATTTATTATTATAAAAAAACTTTAAACTATGTATTTATATTATGATTAAAAAAACCTGTCAATATTTATTTGCATATTATCGTTTCTATAATATTATTATATTTGGATTATTAATTACAAAAACATTACTAAAAAGTTTTCATATATTATTATTATTATAAAAAACTTTAAAATATGTATTTATATTATGATAAAAAAACCTGTGAATATTTATTTGCATATTATCCTTCCTATAATATTGTTATATATGTATTATTAATAACAAAAACATTATTCAAAAGTGTTCATTCATATATAATTATTATTATAAAAATATTATAAAATATGTATTTATATTATGATCAAAAACATTTATATATATTTATTTGTATATTATCCTTCCTATAATATTATTATATATGTATTATTAATAACAAAAACATTATTCAAAAGTGTTCATTCATATATAATTATTATTATAAAAATATTATAAAATATGTATTTATATTATGATCAAAAACATTTATATATATTTATTTGTATATTATCCTTCCTATAATATTATTATATATGTATTATTAATAACAAAAACATCATTAAAAAGTGTTCATTCATATATAATTATTTTTATATAAAAATTATAAAATGTGTATTTATATTATGATAAAAAAAAACCTGTCAATATTTAATTGCATATTATCCTTACTATAATATTAATATATATGTATTATAATTATTAAAAACATTATTAAAAAGTGTTCATTCATATATAATTATAATTATAAAAATATTATAAAATATGTATTTATATTATGATCAAAAACATTTTTATATATTTATTTGTATATTATCCTTCCTATAATATTATTATATATGTATTATTCATAACAAAAACATTATTAAAAAGTGTTCATTCATATATAATTATAATTATAAAAAAACTTTAAACTATGTATTTATATTATGATAAAAAAAACCTGTGAATATTTATTTGCATATTATCCTTCCTATAATATTATTATATATGTATTATTAATAACAAAAACATTATTAAAAAGTGTTCATTCATATATAATTATTATTATAAAAATATTATAAAATATGTATTTATATTATGATCAAAAACATTTTTATATATTTATTTGTATATTATCCTTCCTATAATATTATTATATATGTATTATTAATAACAAAAACATTATTAAAAAGTGTTCATTCATATATTATTATTATTATAAAATTATTATAAAATATGTATTTATATTATGATCAAAAACATTTATATATATTTATTTGTATATAATCCTTCCTATAATATTATTATATATGTATTATTCATAACAAAAACATTATTAAAAAGTGTTCATTCATATATAATTATTATTATAAAAAAACTTTAAACTATGTATTTATATTATGATCAAAAAAACCTGTCAATATTTATTTGCATATTATCGTTTCTATAATATTATTATATTTGTATTATTAATTACAAAAACATTACTAAAAAGTGTTCATTCATATATAATTATTATTATAAAAAAATTATAAAATATGTATTTATATTATGATCAAAAACATTTATATATATTTATTTGTATATTATCCTTCCTATAATATTATTATATATGTATTATTAATAACAAAAACATTATTAAAAAGTGTTCATTCATATATAATTATTATTATAAAAATATTATAAAATATGTATTTATATTATGATCAAAAACATTTATATATATTTATTTGTATATTATCCATCCTATAATATTATTATATATGTATTATTCATAACAAAAACATTATTAAAAAGTGTTCATTCATATATTATTATTATTATAAAAATATTATAAAATATGTATTTATATTATGATCAAAAACATTTATATATATTTATTTGTATATTATCCTTCCTATAATATTATTATATATGTATTATTCATAACAAAAACATTATTAAAAAGTGTTCATTCATATATAATTATAATTATAAAAAAACTTTAAACTATGTATTTATATTATGATCAAAAAAACCTGTCAATATTTATTTGCATATTATCGTTTCTATAATATTATTATATTTGTATTATTAATTACAAAAACATTACTAAAAAGTGTTCATTCATATATAATTATTATTATAAAAAAACTTTAAACTATGTATTTATATTATGATTAAAAAAACCTGTCAATATTTTTTTGCATATTATCGTTTCTATAATATTATTATATTTGTATTACTAATTACAAAAACATTACTAAAAAGTGTTCATTCATATATTATTATTATTATAAAAAACTTTAAAATATGTATTTATGTTATGATCAAAAACATTTATATATATTTATTTGTATATTATCCTTCCTATAATATTATTATATATGTATAATTAATAACAAAAACATTATTCAAAAGTGTTCATTCATATATAATTATTATTATAAAAATATTATAAAATATGTATTTATATTATGATCAAAAACATTTATATATATTTATTTGTATATTATCCTTCCTATAATATTATTATATATGTATTATTAATAACAAAAACATCATTAAAAAGTGTTCATTCATATATAATTATTTTTATATAAAAATTATAAAATATGTATTTATATTATGATAAAAAAACCTGTCAATATTTAATTGCATATTATCCTTACTATAATATTATTATATAAGTATTATTCATAACAAAAACATTATTAAAAAGTGTTCATTCATATATAATTATAATTATAAAAAAACATTAAACTATGTATTTATATTATGATCAAAAAAACCTGTCAATATTTATTTTCATATTATCGTTTCTATAATATTATTATATTTGTATTATTAATTACAAAAACATTACTAAAAAGTGTTCATTCATATATAATTATTATTATAAAAAACTTTAAAATATGTATTTATGTTATGATAAAAAAAACCTGTGAATATTTATTTGCATATTATCCTTACTATAATATTAATATATATGTATTATTATTATTAAAAACATTATTAAAAATTTTCATTCATATATAATTATAATTATAAAAATATTATAAAATATGTATTTATATTATGATCAAAAACATTTATATATATTTATTTGTATATTATCCTTTCTATAATATTATTATATATGTATTATTCATAACAAAAACATTATTAAAAAGTGTTCATTCATATATAATTATAATTATAAAAAAACTTTAAACTATGTATTTATATTATGATCAAAAAAACCTGTCAATATTTATTTTCATATTATCGTTTCTATAATATTATTATATTTGTATTATTAATTACAAAAACATAACTAAAAAGTGTTCATTCATATATAATTATTATTATAAAAAACTTTTAAATATGTATTTATATTATGATAAAAAAAAACTGTGAATATTTATTTGCATATTATCCTTCCTATAATATTATTATATATGTATTATTAATTACAAAAACATCATTAAAAAGTGTTCATTCATATATAATTATTATTATAAAAATATTATAAAATATGTATTTATATTATGATCAAAAACATTTATATACATTTATTTGTATATTATCCTTCCTATAATATTATTATATATGTATTATTAATAACAAAAACATTATTCAAAAGTATTCATTTATATAAAATTATTATTATAAAAATATTATAAAATATGTATTTATATTATGATCTAAAACATTTATATATATTTATTTGTATATTATCCTTCCTATAATATTATTATATATGTATTATTAATAACAAAAACATCATTAAAAAGTGTTCATTCATATATAATTATTTTTATATAAAAATTTTTAAATATGTATTTATATTATGATAAAAAAAACCTGTCAATATTTAATTGCATATTATCCTTACTATAATATTAATATATATGTATTATTACTATTAAAAACATTATTAAAAAGTGTTCATTCATATATAATTATAATTATAAAAATATTATAAAATATGTATTTATATTATGATTAAAAACATTTATATATATTTATTTGTATATTATCCTTCCTATAATATTATTATATATGTATTATTAATAACAAAAACATTATTAAAAAGTGTTCATTCATATATAATTATAATTATAAAAAAACTTTAAACTATGTATTTATATTATGATCAAAAACATTTATATATATTTATTTGTATATTATCCTTCCTATAATATTATTATATATGTATTATTAATAACAAAAACATTATTAAAAAGTGTTCATTCATATATAATTATAATTATAAAAAAACTTTAAACTATGTATTTATATTATGATCAAAAAAACCTGTCAATATTTATTTTCATATTATCGTTTCTATAATATTATTATATTTGTATTATTAATTACAAAAACATTACTAAAAAGTGTTCATTCATATATAATTATTATTATAAAAAACTTTAAAATATGTATTTATATTATGATAAAAAAAACCTGTGAATATTTATTTGCATATTATCCTTCCTATAATATTATTATATATGTATTATTAATTACAAAAACATCATTAAAAATTGTTCATTCATATATAATTATTTTTATATAAAAATTTTAAAATATGTATTTATAATATGATAAAAAAAACCTGTCAATATTTAATTGCATATTATCCTTACTATAATATTAATATATATGTATTATTATTATTAAAATCATTATTAAAAAGTGTTCATCATATATAATTATAATTATAAAAATATTATAAAATATGTATTTATATAATGATCAAAAACATTTATATATATTTATTTGTATATTATCCTTCCTATAATATTATTATATATGTATTATTAATAACAAAAACATTATTAAAAAGTGTTCATTCATATATAATTATTATTATAAAAATATTATAAAATATGTATTTATATTATAATCAAAAACATTTATATATATTTATTTGTATATTATCCTTCCTATAATATTATTATATATGTATTATTCACAACAAAAACATTATTAAAAAGTGTTCATTCATATATAATTATAATTATAAAAAAACTTTAAACTATGTATTTATATTATGATCAAAAAAACCTGTCAATATTTATTTGCATATTATCGTTTCTATAATATTATTATATTTGTATTATTAATTACAAAAACATTACTAAAAAGTGTTCATTCATATATAATTATTATTATAAAAAAACTTTAAACTATGTATTTATATTATGATCAAAAAAACCTGTCAATATTTATTTGCATATTATCGTTTCTATAATATTATTATATTTGTATTATTAATTACAAAAACATTACTAAAAAGTGTTCATTCATATATTATTATTATTATAAAAAACTTTAAAATATGTATTTATATTATGATAAAAAAAACCTGTGAATATTTATTTGCATATTATCCTTCCTATAATATTATTATATATGTATTATTAATAACAAAAACATTATTAAAAAGTGTTCATTCATATATAATTATTATTATAAAAATATTATAAAATATGTATTTATATTATGATCAAAAACATTTTTGTATATTTATTTGTATATTATCCTTCCTATAATATTATTATATATGTATTATTAATAACAAAAACATTATTAAAAAGTGTTCATTCATATATTATTATTATTATAAAATTATTATAAAATATGTATTTATATTATGATCAAAAACATTTATATATATTTATTTGTATATTATACTTCCTATAATATTATTATATATGTATTATTAATAACAAAAACATTATTAAAAAGTGTTCATTCATATATAATTATAATTATAAAAAAACTTTAAACTATGTATTTATATTATGATCAAAAAAACCTGTCAATATTTATTTGCATATTATCGTTTCTATAATATTATTATATATGTATTATTAATAACAAAAACATTATTAAAAAGTGTTCATTCATATATTATTATTATTATAAAATTATTATAAAATATGTATTTATATTATGATCAAAAACATTTATATATATTTATTTGTATATTATACTTCCTATAATATTATTATATATGCATTATTAATAACAAAAACATTATTAAAAAGTGTTCATTCATATATAATTATTATTATAAAAAAACTTTAAACTATGTATTTATATTATAATCAAAAAAACCTGTGAATATTTATTTGCATATTATCCTTCCTATAATATTATTATATATGTATTATTAATAACAAAAACATTATTAAAAAGTGTTCATTCATATATAATTATTATTATAAAAATATTATAAAATATGTATTTATATTATGATCAAAAACATTTATATATATTTATTTGTATATTATCCTTCCTATAATATTATTATATATGTATTATTAATAACAAAAACATTATTCAAAAGTGTTCATTCATATATAATTATTATTATAAAAATATTATAAAATATGTATTTATATTATGATCAAAAACATTTATATATATTTATTTGTATATTATCCTTCCTATAATATTATTATATATGTATTATTAATAACAAAAACATCATTAAAAAGTGTTCATTCATATATAATTATTTTTATATAAAAATTATAAAATATGTATTTATATTATGATAAAAAAAAACCTGTCAATATTTAATTGCATATTATCCTTCCTATAATATTAATATATATGTATTATTATTATTAAAAACATTATTAAAAAGTGTTCATTCATATATAATTATAATTATAAAAATATTATAAAATATGTATTTATATTATGATCAAAAACATTTTTATATATTTATTTGTATATTATCCTTCCTATAATATTATTATATATGTATTATTAATAACAAAAACATTATTAAAAAGTGTTCATTCATATATAATTATTATTATAAAAATATTATAAAATATGTATTTATATTATGATCAAAAACATTTTTATATATTTATTTGTATATTATCCTTCCTATAATATTATTATATATGTATTATTAATAACAAAAACATTATTAAATAGTGTTCATTCATATATTATTATTATTATAAAATTATTATAAAATATGTATTTATATTATGATCAAAAACATTTATATATATTTATTTGTATATTATCCTTCCTATAATATTATTATATATGTATTATTCATAACAAAAACATTATTAAAAAGTGTTCATTCATATATAATTATTATTATAAAAAAACTTTAAACTATGTATTTATATTATGATCAAAAAAACCTGTCAATATTTATTTGCATATTATCGTTTCTATAATATTATTATATTTGTATTATTAATTACAAAAACATTACTAAAAAGTGTTCATTCATATATAATTATTATTATAAAAAAACTTTAAACTATGTATTTATATTATGATTAAAAAAACCTGTCAATATTTATTTGCATATTATCGTTTCTATAATATTATTATATTTGGATTATTAATTACAAAAACATTACTAAAAAGTGTTCATATATTATTATTATTATAAAAAACTTTAAAATATGTATTTATATTATGATCAAAAAAACCTGTCAATATTTATTTTCATATTATCGTTTCTATAATATTATTATATTTGTATTATTAATTACAAAAACATTACTAAAAAGTGTTCATTCATATATAATTATTATTATAAAAAACTTTAAAATATGTATTTATATTATGATAAAAAAAACCTGTGAATATTTATTTGCATATTATCCTTACTATAATATTAATATATATGTATTATTATTATTAAAAACATTATTAAAAAGTGTTCATTCATATATAATTATAATTATAAAAATATTATAAAATATGTATTTATATTATGATCAAAAACATTTTTATATATTTATTTGTATATTATCCTTCCTATAATATTATTATATATGTATTATTCATAACAAAAACATTATTAAAAAGTGTTCATTCATATATAATTATAATTATAAAAAAACTTTAAACTATGTATTTATATTATGATCAAAAAACCTGTCAATATTTATTTTCATATTATCGTTTCTATAATATTATTATATTTGTATTATTAATTACAAAAACATTACTAAAAAGTGTTCATTCATATATAATTATTATTATAAAAAACTTTAAAATATGTATTTATATTATGATAAAAAAAACCTGTGAATATTTATTTGCATATTATCCTTCCTATAATATTATTATATATGTATTATTAATTACAAAAACATCATTAAAAATTGTTCATTCATATATAATTATTTTTATATAAAAATTTTAAAATATGTATTTATAATATGATAAAAAAAACCTGTCAATATTTAATTGCATATTATCCTTACTATAATATTAATATATATGTATTATTATTATTAAAATCATTATTAAAAAGTGTTCATCATATATAATTATAATTATAAAAATATTATAAAATATGTATTTATATAATGATCAAAAACATTTATATATATTTATTTGTATATTATCCTTCCTATAATATTATTATATATGTATTATTAATAACAAAAACATTATTAAAAAGTGTTCATTCATATATAATTATTATTATAAAAATATTATAAAATATGTATTTATATTATAATCAAAAACATTTATATATATTTATTTGTATATTATCCTTCCTATAATATTATTATATATGTATTATTCATAACAAAAACATTATTAAAAAGTGTTCATTCATATATAATTATAATTATAAAAAAACTTTAAACTATGTATTTATATTATGATCAAAAAAACCTGTCAATATTTATTTGCATATTATCGTTTCTATAATATTATTATATTTGTATTATTAATTACAAAAACATTACTAAAAAGTGTTCATTCATATATAATTATTATTATAAAAAAACTTTAAACTATGTATTTATATTATGATCAAAAAAACCTGTCAATATTTATTTCCATATTATCGTTTCTATAATATTATTATATTTGTATTATTAATTACAAAAACATTACTAAAAAGTGTTCATTCATATATTATTATTATTATAAAAAACTTTAAAATATGTATTTATATTATGATAAAAAAAACCTGTGAATATTTATTTGCATATTATCCTTCCTATATTATTATATATGTATTATTAATAACAAAAACATTATTAAAAAGTGTTCATTCATATATAATTATTATTATAAAAATATTATAAAATATGTATTTATATTATGATCAAAAACATTTTTGTATATTTATTTGTATATTATCCTTCCTATAATATTATTATATATGTATTATTAATAACAAAAACATTATTAAAAAGTGTTCATTCATATATTATTATTATTATAAAATTATTATAAAATATGTATTTATATTATGATCAAAAACATTTATATATATATTTATTTGTATATTATACTTCCTATAATATTATTATATATGTATTATTAATAACAAAAACATTATTAAAAAGTGTTCATTCATATATAATTATAATTATAAAAAAACTTTAAACTATGTATTTATATTATGATCAAAAAAACCTGTCAATATTTATTTGCATATTATCGTTTCTATAATATTATTATATTTGTATTATTAATTACAAAAACATTACTAAAAAGTGTTCATTCATATATAATTATTATTATAAAAAAACTTTAAACTATGTAATTATATTATGATCAAAAAAACCTGTCAATATTTATTTGCATATTATCGTTTCTATAATATTATTATATTTGTATTATTAATTACAAAAACATTACTAAAAAGTGTTCATTCATATATAATTATTATTATAAAAAAACTTTAAACTATGTATTTATATTATAATCAAAAAAACCTGTGAATATTTATTTGCATATTATCCTTCCTATAATATTATTATATATGTATTATTAATAACAAAAACATTATTAAAAAGTGTTCATTCATATATAATTATTATTATAAAAATATTATAAAATATGTATTTATATTATGATCAAAAACATTTATATATATTTATTTGTATATTATCCTTCCTATAATATTATTATATATGTATTATTAATAACAAAAACATTATTCAAAAGTGTTCATTCATATATAATTATTATTATAAAAATATTATAAAATATGTATTTATATTATGATCAAAAACATTTATATATATTTATTTGTATATTATCCTTCCTATAATATTATTATATATGTATTATTAATAACAAAAACATCATTAAAAAGTGTTCATTCATATATAATTATTTTTATATAAAAATTATAAAATATGTATTTATATTATGATAAAAAAAAACCTGTCAATATTTAATTGCATATTATCCTTCCTATAATATTAATATATATGTATTATTATTATTAAAAACATTATTAAAAAGTGTTCATTCATATATAATTATAATTATAAAAATATTATAAAATATGTATTTATATTATGATCAAAAACATTTTTATATATTTATTTGTATATTATCCTTCCTATCATATTATTATATATGTATTATTCATAACAAAAACATTATTAAAAAGTGTTCATTCATATATTATTATAATTATAAAAAAAACTTTAACTATGTTTTTATATTATGATCAAAAAAACCTGTCAATATTTATTTTCATATTATCGTTTCTATATTATTATTATATTTGTATTATTAATTACAAAAACATTACTAAAAAGTGTTCATTCATATATAATTATTATTATAAAAAACTTTAAAATATGTATTTATATTATGATAAAAAAAACCTGTGAATATTTATTTGCATATTATCCTTCCTATAATATTATTATATATGTATTATTAATTACAAAAACATCATTAAAAATTGTTCATTCATATATAATTATTTTTATATAAAAATTTTAAAATATGTATTTATAATATGATAAAAAAAACCTGTCAATATTTAATTGCATATTATCCTTACTATAATATTAATATATATGTATTATTATTATTAAAATCATTATTAAAAAGTGTTCATCATATATAATTATAATTATACAAATATTATAAAATATGTATTTATATTATGATCAAAAACATTTATATATATTTATTTGTATATTATCCTTCCTATAATATTATTATATATGTATTATTAATAACAAAAACATTATTAAAAAGTGTTCATTCATATATAATTATTATTATAAAAATATTATAAAATATGTATTTATATTATAATCAAAAACATTTATATATATTTATTTGTATATAATCCTTCCTATAATATTATTATATATGTATTATTCATATCAAAAACATTATTAAAAAGTGTTCATTCATATATAATTATAATTATAAAAAAACTTTAAACTATGTATTTATATTATGATCAAAAAAACCTGTCAATATTTATTTGCATATTATCGTTTCTATAATATTATTATATTTGTATTATTAATTACAAAAACATTACTAAAAAGTGTTCATTCATATATAATTATTATTATAAAAAAACTTTAAACTATGTATTTATATTATGATCAAAAAACCTGTCAATATTTATTTGCATATTATCGTTTCTATAATATTATTATATTTGTATTATTAATTACAAAAACATTATTAAAAAGTGTTCATTCATATATTATTATTATTATAAAAAACTTTAAAATATGTATTTATATTATGATAAAAAAAACCTGTGAATATTTATTTGCATATTATCCTTCCTATAATATTATTATATATGTATTATTAATAACAAAAACATTATTAAAAAGTGTTCATTCATATATAATTATTATTATAAAAATATTATAAAATATGTATTTATATTATGATCAAAAACATTTTTATATATTTATTTGTATATTATCCTTCCTATAATATTATTATATATGTATTATTAATAACAAAAACATTATTAAAAAGTGTTCATTCATATATTATTATTATTATAAAATTATTATAAAATATGTATTTATATTATGATCAAAAACATTTATATATATTTATTTGTATATTATCCTTCCTATAATATTATTATATATGTATTATTCATAACAAAAACATTATTAAAAAGTGTTCATTCATATATAATTATTTTTATATAAAAATTATAAAATGTGTATTTATATTATGATAAAAAAAAACCTGTCAATATTTAATTGCATATTATCCTTACTATAATATTAATATATATGTATTATTATTATTAAAAACATTATTAAAAAGTGTTCATTCATATATAATTATAATTATAAAAATATTATAAAATATGTATTTATATTATGATCAAAAACATTTTTATATATTTATTTGTATATTATCCTTCCTATAATATTATTATATATGTATTATTCATAACAAAAACATTATTAAAAAGTGTTCATTCATATATAATTATAATTATAAAAAAACTTTAAACTATGTATTTATATTATGATCAAAAAAACCTGTCAATATTTATTTTCATATTATCGTTTCTATAATATTATTATATTTGTATTATTAATTACAAAAACATTACTAAAAAGTGTTCATTCATATATAATTATTATTATAAAAAACTTTTAAATATGTATTTATATTATGATAAAAAAAACTGTGAATATTTATTTGCATATTATCCTTCCTATAATATTATTATATATGTATTATTAATTACAAAAACATCATTAAAAAGTGTTCATTCATATATAATTATTATTATAAAAATATTATAAAATATGTATTTATATTATGATCAAAAACATTTATATATATTTATTTGTATATTATCCTTCCTATAATATTATTATATATGTATTATTAATAACAAAAACATCATTAAAAAGTGTTCATTCATATATAATTATTTTTATATAAAAATTTTAAAATATGTATTTATATTATGAAAAAAAAAACCTGTCAATATTTAATTGCATATTATCCTTACTATAATATTAATATATATGTATTATTATTATTAAAAACATTATTAAAAAGTGTTCATTCATATATAATTATAATTAAAAAAATATTATAAAATATGTATTTATATTATGATCAAAAACATTTTTATATATTTATTTGTATATTATCCTTCCTATAATATTATTATATATGTATTATTCATAACAAAAACATTATTAAAAAGTGTTCATTCATATATAATTATAATTATAAAAAAACTTTAAACTATGTATTTATATTATGATCAAAAAAACCTGTCAATATTTATTTTCATATTATCGTTTCTATAATATTATTATATTTGTATTATTAAT
Organism: Macrosteles quadrilineatus; assembly: GCF_028750875.1. Taxonomy (NCBI): domain Eukaryota; kingdom Metazoa; phylum Arthropoda; class Insecta; order Hemiptera; family Cicadellidae; genus Macrosteles; species Macrosteles quadrilineatus. The sequence goes on along the minus strand of NW_026543063.1, from coordinate 3,245 downwards.
TACAAAAACATTACTAAAAAGTGTTCATTCATATATAATTATTATTATAAAAAACTTTTAAATATGTATTTATATTATGATAAAAAAAAACTGTGAATATTTATTTGCATATTATCCTTCCTATAATATTATTATATATGTATTATTAATTACAAAAACATCATTAAAAAGTGTTCATTCATATATAATTATTTTTATAAAAATATTATAAAATATGTATTTATATTATGATCAAAAACATTTATATATATTTATTTGTATATTATCCTTCCTATAATATTATTATATATGTATTATTAATAACAAAAACATCATTAAAAAGTGTTCATTCATATATAATTATTTTTATATAAAAATTATAAAATATGTATTTATATTATAATAAAAAAAAACCTGTCAATATTTAATTGCATATTATCCTTACTATAATATTAATATATATGTATTATTATTATTAAAAACATTATTAAAAAGTGTTCATTCATATATTATTATAATTATAAAAATATTATAAAATATGTATTTATATTATGATCAAAAACATTTATATATATTTATTTGTATATTATCCTTCCTATAATATTATTATATATGTATGATTCATAACAAAAACATTATTAAAAAGTGTTCATTCATATATAATTATAATTATAAAAAAACTTTAAACTATGTATTTATATTATGATCAAAAAAACCTGTCAATATTTATTTGCATATTATCGTTTCTATAATATTATTATATTTGTATTATTAATTACAAAAACATTATTCAAAAGTGTTCATTCATATATAATTATTATTATAAAAATATTATAAAATATGTATTTATATTATGATCAAAAACATTTATATATATTTATTTGTATATTATCCTTCCTATAATATTATTATATATGTATTATTAATAACAAAAACATCATTAAAAAGTGTTCATTCATATATAATTATTTTTATATAAAAATTATAAAATATGTATTTATATTATGATAAAAAAAAACCTGTCAATATTTAATTGCATATTATCCTTCCTATAATATTAATATATATGTATTATTATTATTAAAAACATTATTAAAAAGTGTTCATTCATATATAATTATAATTATAAAAATATTATAAAATATGTATTTATATTATGATCAAAAACATTTTTATATATTTATTTGTATATTATCCTTCCTATCATATTATTATATATGTATTATTCATAACAAAAACATTATTAAAAAGTGTTCATTCATATATAATTATTTTTATATAAAAATTATAAAATATGTATTTATATTATGATAAAAAAAACCTGTCAATATTTAATTGCATATTATCCTTACTATAATATTAATATATATGTATTATTATTATTAAAAACATTATTAAAAAGTGTTCATTCATATATAATTATAATTATAAAAATATTATAAAATATGTATTTATATTATGATCAAAAACATTTTTATATATTTATTTGTATATTATCCTTCCTATAATATTATTATATATGTATTATTAATAACAAAAACATTATTCAAAAGTGTTCATTCATATATAATTATTATTATAAAAATATTATAAAATATGTATTTATATTATGATCAAAAACATTTATATATATTTAATTGTATATTATCCTTCCTATAATATTATTATATATGTATTATTAATAACAAAAACATCATTAAAAAGTGTTCATTCATATATAATTATTTTTATATAAAAATTTTAAAATATGTATTTATATTATGATAAAAAAAACCTGTCAATATTTAATTGCATATTATCCTTACTATAATATTAATATATATGTATTATTATTATTAAAAACATTATTAAAAAGTGTTCATTCATGTATAATAATAATTATAAAAATATTATAAAATATGTATTTATATTATGATCAAAAACATTTATATATATTTATTTGTATATTATCCTTCCTATAATATTATTACATATGTATTATTAATAACAAAAACATTATTCAAAAGTGTTCATTCATATATAATTATTATTATAAAAATATTATAAAATATGTATTTATATTATGATCAAAAACATTTATATATATTTATTTGTATATTATCCTTCCTATAATATTATTATATATGTATTATTAATAACAAAAACATCATTAAAAAGTGTTCATTCATATATAATTATTTTTATATAAAAATTTTAAAATATGTATTTATATTATGATAAAAAAAACCTGTCAATATTTAATTGCATATTATCCTTACTATAATATTAATATATATGTATTATTATTATTAAAAACATTATTAAAAAGTGTTCATTCATTTATAATTATAATTATAAAAATATTATAAAATATGTATTTATATTATGATCAAAAACATTTATATATATTTATTTGTATATTATCCTTCCTATAATATTATTATATATGTATTATTCATAACAAAAACATTATTAAAAAGTGTTCATTCATATATAATTATAATTATAAAAAAACTTTAAACTATGTATTTATATTATGATCAAAAAAACCTGTCAATATTTATTTGCATATTATCGTTTCTATAATATTATTATATTTGTATTATTAATTACAAAAACATTACTAAAAAGTGTTCATTCATATATAATTATTATTATAAAAAAAACTTTAAACTATGTATTTATATTATGATCAAAAAAACCTGTCAATATTTATTTGCATATTATCGTTTCTATAATATTATTATATTTGTATTATTAATTACAAAAACATTACTAAAAAGTGTTCATTCATATATTATTATTATTATAAAAAACTTTAAAATATGTATTTATATTATGATAAAAAAACCTGTGAATATTTATTTGCATATTATCCTTCCTATAATATTATTATATATGTATTATTAATAACAAAAACATTATTAAAAAGTGTTCATTCATATATAATTATTATTATAAAAATATTATAAAATATGTATTTATATTATGATCAAAAACATTTATATATATTTATTTGTATATTATCCTTCCTAAAATATTATTATATATGTATTATTAATAACAAAAACATTATTCAAAAGTGTTCATTTATATATAATTATTATTATAAAAATATTATAAAATATGTATTTATATTATGATCAAAAACATTTATATATATTTATTTGTATATTATCCTTCCTATAATATTATTATATATGTATTATTCATAACAAAAACATCATTAAAAAGTGTTCATTCATATATAATTATTTTTATATAAAAATTTTAAAATATGTATTTAT
>NW_026543062.1:0-61889 GCF_028750875.1 Macrosteles quadrilineatus | reverse complement strand
CCTTGTACACGATTTTACACCCTTGTACACACTTGTACAACCTTGTAAAAACTTTTACAACCTTGTACACACATGTACAAACTTGTACACACTTGTACAACCTTGTACACACTTGTACAACCTTGTACACACTTGTACAACCTTGTACACACTTGTACAACCTTGTACACACTTGTACAACCTTGTACACACTTGTACAGCCTTGTACACAATTGTACAACCTTGTACACACTTGTACAACCTTGGACACACTTGTACAACCTTGTACACAATTGTACAGCCTTGTACACAATTGTACAACCTTGTACACACTTGTACAGCCTTGTACACACTTGTACAGCCTTGTACAAAATTGTACAGCCTTGTACACAATTGTACAACCTTGTACACACTTGTACAACCTTGTACACCCTTGTACAAACTTTTACACATCGTACACACTTGTACACCCTTGAACAAACTTGTACATCCTTGTACACACTTGTACAACCTTGTACACACTTGTACAACCTTGTACACACTTGTACAGCCTTGTACACAATTGTACAACCTTGTACACAGTTGTACAGCCTTGTACACAATTGTACAACCTTGTACACACTTGTACAACCTTGTACACCCTTGTACACACTTTTACTTATCGTAAACACTTGTACACCCTTGTACAAACTTGTACATCCTTGTACACACTTGTACAACCTTGTACAAACTTGTACAAACTTGTACATCCTTGTACACGATTTTACACCCTTGTACACACTTGTACAACCTTGTAAAAACTTGTACAACCTTGTACACACTTGTACACCCTTGTACACACTTGTACAACCTTGTACACACTTTACAACCTTGTACACACTTGTACAACTTTGTACACACTTGTACAACCTTGTACACACTTGTACAACCTTGTACACCCTTGTACACACTTTTACTTATCGTACACACTTGTACACCCTTGTACAAACTTGTACATCCTTGTACACACTTGTACAACCTTGTACAAACTTGTACAAACTTGTACATCCTTGTACACGATTTTACAACCTTGTACACAATTGTACAACCTTGTAAAAACTTGTACAACCTTGTACACACTTGTACACCCTTGTACACACTTGTACAACCTTGTACACACTTGTACAACCTTGTACACACTTGTACAACTTTGTACACACTTGTACAACCTTGTACACTCTTGTACAACCTTGTACACACTTGTACAACCTTGTACAACCTTGTACACACTTGTACAACCATGTAAAAACTTGTACAACCTTATACACACTTGTACACCCTTGTACACACTTGTACAAGCTTGTACACACTTGTACAACCTTGTACACACTTGTACACCCTTGTACACACTTGTACAAGCTTGTACACACTTGTACAACCTTGTACACACTTGTACACCCTTGTACACACTTGTACAACCTTGTACAAACCTGTACACCCTTGTACACACTTGTACATGCTTGTACACACTTGTACATGCTTGTACACACTTGTACAAGCTTGTATACACTTGTACACCTTTGTTCAAACTTGTGCACCCTTGTACACTTTTGTACACCCTTGTACACATTTGTACAACCTTGTACACTCTTGTACAACCTTTGTACACACTTGTACAACCTTGTACACACTTGTACAACCTTGTACAACCTTGTACACACTTGTACAACCATGTAAAAACTTGTACAACCTTGTACACACTTGTACACCCTTGTACACACTTGTACAAGCTTGTACACACTTGTACAAGCTTGTACACACTTGTACAACCTTGTACACACTTGTACACCCTTGTACACACTTGTACAAGCTTGTACACACTTGTACAACCTTGTACACACTTGTACAACCTTGTACACACTTGTACAACCTTGTACACACTTGTACAACCTTGTAAAACTTGTACACATTTGTACACACTTGTACTCCCTTGTACACACTTGTACAACCTTGTACAAACTTATACAATCTTGTACACACTTGTACAACCCAGTACACACTTGTACAATCTTGTACAAACTTGTACTCCCTTGTACAAACTTGTACATCCTTGTACACACTTGTACAACCTTGTACAAACTTGTACAAACTTGTACAAACTTGTACATCCTTGTACACGATTGTACATCCTTGTACACGATTGTACACCCTTGTACACACTTGTACAACCTTGTACACACTTGTACAACCTGACACACAATTGTACAACCTTGTACACACTTGTACAGACTTGTACACACTTGTACAACCTTGGACACACTTGTACAACCTTGTACACACTTGTACAACCTTGTACACACTTGTACAACCTTGTACACACTTGTACAGCCTTGTACACAATTGTACAACCTTGTACACACTTGTACAACCTTGTACACACTTGTACAACCTTGTACACAATTGTACAGCCTTGTACACAATTGTACAACCTTGTACACACTTGTACATCCTTGTACAAAATTGTACAGCCTTGTACACAATTGTACAACCTTGTACACACTTGTACAACCTTGTACACCCTTGTACAAACTTTTACACATCATACACACTTGTACACCCTTGTACAAACTTGTACATCCTTGTACACACTTGTACAACCTTGTACACACTTGTACAACCTTGTACACACTTGTACAGCCTTGTACACAATTGTACAACCTTGTACACACTTGTACAGCCTTGTACACAATTGTACAACCTTGTACACAGTTGTACAGCCTTGTACACAATTGTACAACCTTGTACATACTTGTACAACCTTGTACACCCTTGTACAAACTTTTACACATCGTACACACTTGTACACCCTTGTACAAACTTGTACATCCTTGTACACATTTGTACAACCTTGTACACACTTGTACAACCTTGTACACACTTGTACAGCCTTGTACACAATTGTACAACCTTGTACACAGTTGTACAGCCTTGTACACAATTGTACAACCTTGTACACACTTGTACAACCTTGTACACACTTGTACAGCCTTGTACACACTTGTACAGCCTTGTACAAAATTGTACAGCCTTGTACACAATTGTACAACCTTGTACACACTTGTACAACCTTGTACACCCTTGTACAAACTTTTACACATCGTACACACTTGTACACCCTTGTACAAACTTGTACATCCTTGTACACACTTGTACAACCTTGTACACACTTGTACAACCTTGTACACACTTGTACAGCCTTGTACACAATTGTACAACCTTGTACACAGTTGTACAGCCTTGTACACAATTGTACAACCTTGTACACACTTGTACAACCTTGTACACCCTTGTACACACTTTTACTTATCGTACACACTTGTACACCCTTGTACAAACTTGTACATCCTTGTACACACTTGTACAACCTTGTACAAACTTGTACAAACTTGTACATCCTTGTACACGATTTTACACCCTTGTACACACTTGTACAACCTTGTATAAAAACTTGTACAACCTTGTACACACTTGTACAACCTTGTACACACTTGTACAACCTTGTACACACTTGTACAACCTTGTACACACTTGTACAACCTTGTACACACTTGTACAGCCTTGTACACAATTGTACAACCTTGTACACACTTGTACAACCTTGTACACACTTGTACAACCTTGTACACAATTGTACAGCCTTGTACACAATTGTACAACCTTGTACACACTTGTACAGCCTTGTACACACTTGTACAGCCTTGTACAAAATTGTACAGCCTTGTACACAATTGTACAACCTTGTACACACTTGTACAACCTTGTACACCCTTGTACAAACTTTTACACATCGTACACACTTGTACACCCTTGTACAAACTTGTACATCCTTGTACACACTTGTACAACCTTGTACACACTTGTACAACCTTGTACACACTTGTACAGCCTTGTACACAATTGTACAACCTTGTACACAGTTGTACAGCCTTGTACACAATTGTACAACCTTGTACACACTTGTACAACCTTGTACATCCTTGTACACACTTTTACTTATCGTAAACACTTGTACACCCTTGTACAAACTTGTACATCCTTGTACACACTTGTACAACCTTGTACAAACTTGTACAAACTTGTACATCCTTGTACACGATTTTACACCCTTATACACACTTGTACAACCTTGTAAAAACTTGTACAACCTTGTACACACTTGTACACCCTTGTACACACTTGTAAAACCTTGTACACACTTGTACAACCTTGTACACACTTGTACAACCTTGTACACACTTGTACAACCTTGTACACACTTGTACAACCTTGTACACACTTGTACAACCTTGTACACACTTGTACAACCTTGTACACACTTGTACAACCTTGTACACACTTGTACAACCTTGTACACACTTGTAAAACCTTGTACACTCTTGTACAACCTTGTACACACTTGTACAACCTTGTACACACTTGTACAACCTTGTACAACCTTGTACACACTTGTACAACCATGTAAAAACTTGTACAACCTTGTACACACTTGTACACCCTTGTACACACTTGTACAAGCTTGTACACACTTGTACAACCTTGTACACACTTGTACACCCTTGTACACACTTGTACAAGCTTGTACACACTTGTACAACCTTGTACACACTTGTACACCCTTGTACACACTTGTACAACCTTGTACAAACCTGTACACCCTTGTACACACTTGAACATGCTTGTACACACTTGTACAAGCTTGTATACACTTGTACAACTTTGTTCAAACTTGTGCACCCTTGTACACTTTTGTACACCCTTGTACACATTTGTACAACCTTGTACAAACTTGTACACACTTGTACAAACTTGTACACACTTGTACAACCTTGTACAAACTTGTACAACCTTGTACACACTTGTACAAGCTTGTACACACTTGTACAAGTTGTACACACTTGTACAACCTTGTACACACTTGTACAACCTTGTACACACTTGTACAACCTTGTACACACTTGTACAACCTTGTACACAATTGTAAAACCTTGTACACACTTGTACAACCTTTTACAAACTTGTACACACCTGTACAAACTTTTACATCCTTGTACACATTTGTACACTCTTGTACACACTTGTACAACCTTGTACAACCTTGTACAAACCTGTACACCCTTGTACACACTTGTACAAGCTTGTACACGATTGTACACCCTTGTACACACTTGTGCACCCTTGTACAAACTTGTACATCCTTGTACACACTTGTACAACCTTGTACAAACTTGTACAAACTTGTACAAACTTGTACAAACTTGTACATCCTTGTACACGATTGTACACCCTTGTACACACTTGTACAACCTTGTACACACTTGTACAACCTGATACACAATTGTACAACCTTGTACACACTTGTACAACCTTGTACACACTTGTACAACCTTGTACACACTTGTACAACCTTGTACACACTTGTACAACCTTGTACACACTTGTACAACCTTGTACACACTTGTACAGCCTTGTACACAATTGTACAACCTTGTACACACTTGTACAACCTTGTACACACTTGTACAACCTTGTACACAATTGTACAGCCTTGTACACACTTGTACAACCTTGTACACACTTGTACAGCCTTGTACAAAATTGTACAACCTTGTACACACTTGTACAGCCTTGTACACAATTGTACAACCTTGTACACACTTGTACAACCTTGTACACCCTTGTACAAACTTTTACACATCGTACACACTTGTACACCCTTGTACAAACTTGTACATCTTTGTACACACTTGTACAACCTTGTACACACTTGTACAATCTTGTACACACTTGTACAGCCTTGTACACAATTGTACAATCTTGTACACACTTGTACAGCCTTGTACACAATTGTACAACCTTGTACACACTTGTACAACCTTGTACACCCTTGTACACACTTTTACTTATCGTACACATTTGTACAACCTTGTACAAACTTGTACACACTTGTACAAACTTGTACACACTTGTACAACCTTGTACAAACTTGTACAACCTTGTACACACTTGTACAAGCTTGTACACACTTGTACAAGTTGTACACACTTGTACAACCTTGTACACACTTGTACAACCTTGTACACACTTGTACAACCTTGTACACAATTGTAAAACCTTGTACACACTTGTACAACCTTGTACAAACTTGTACAAACTTGTACAAACTTTTACATCCTTGTACACATTTGTACACCCTTGTACACACTTGTACAACCTTGTACAACCTTGTACAAACCTGTACACCCTTGTACACACTTGTACAAGCTTGTACACGATTGTACACCCTTGTACACACTTGTGCACCCTTGTACAAACTTGTACATCCTTGTACACACTTGTACAACCTTGTACAAACTTGTACAAACTTGTACAAACTTGAACAAACTTGTACAACCTTGTACACGATTGTACACCCTTGTACACACTTGTAAAACCTTGTACACACTTGTACAACCTGATACACAATTGTACAACCTTGTACACACTTGTACAACCTTGTACACACTTGTACAACCTTGTACACACTTGTACAACCTTGTACACACTTGTACAACCTTGTACACACTTGTACAGCCTTGTACACAATTGTACAACCTTGTACACACTTGTACAACCTTGTACACACTTGTACAACCTTGTACACAATTGTACAGCCTTGTACACACTTGTACAACCTTGTACACACTTGTACAGCCTTGTACACAATTGTACAACCTTGTACACACTTGTACACATTTGTACACCCTTGTACAAACTTTTACACATCGTACACACTTGTACACCCTTGTACAAACTTGTACAACCTTGTACACACTTGTACAACCTTGTACACACTTGTACAGCCTTGTACAAAATTGTACAACCTTGTACACACTTGTACAGCCTTGTACACAATTGTACAACCTTGTACACACTTGTACAACCTTGTACACCCTTGTACAAACTTTTACACATCGTACACACTTGTACACCCTTGTACAAACTTGTACATCTTTGTACACACTTGTACAACCTTGTACACACTTGTACAATCTTGTACACACTTGTACAGCCTTGTACACAATTGTACAATCTTGTACACACTTGTACAGCCTTGTACACAATTGTACAACCTTGTACACACTTGTACAACCTTGTACACCCTTGTACACACTTTTACTTATCGTACACATTTGTACAACCTTGTACAAACTTGTACACACTTGTACAAACTTGTACACACTTGTACAACCTTGTACAAACTTGTACAACCTTGTACACACTTGTACAAGCTTGTACACACTTGTACAAGTTGTACACACTTGTACAACCTTGTACACACTTGTACAACCTTGTACACACTTGTACAACCTTGTACACAATTGTAAAACCTTGTACACACTTGTACAACCTTGTACAAACTTGTACAAACTTGTACAAACTTTTACATCCTTGTACACATTTGTACACCCTTGTACACACTTGTACAACCTTGTACAACCTTGTACAAACCTGTACACCCTTGTACACACTTGTACAAGCTTGTACACGATTGTACACCCTTGTACACACTTGTGCACCCTTGTACAAACTTGTACATCCTTGTACACACTTGTACAACCTTGTACAAACTTGTACAAACTTGTACAAACTTGAACAAACTTGTACAACCTTGTACACGATTGTACACCCTTGTACACACTTGTAAAACCTTGTACACACTTGTACAACCTGATACACAATTGTACAACCTTGTACACACTTGTACAACCTTGTACACACTTGTACAACCTTGTACACACTTGTACAACCTTGTACACACTTGTACAACCTTGTACACACTTGTACAGCCTTGTACACAATTGTACAACCTTGTACACACTTGTACAACCTTGTACACACTTGTACAACCTTGTACACAATTGTACAGCCTTGTACACACTTGTACAACCTTGTACACACTTGTACAGCCTTGTACACAATTGTACAACCTTGTACACACTTGTACACATTTGTACACCCTTGTACAAACTTTTACACATCGTACACACTTGTACACCCTTGTACAAACTTGTACAACCTTGTACACACTTGTACAACCTTGTACACAATTGTACAGCCTTATATACACACTTGTACAGACTTGTACACACTTGTACAGCCTTGTACAAAATTGTACAACCTTGTACACACTTGTACAGCCTTGTACACAATTGTACAACCTTGTACACACTTGTACAATCTTGTACACACTTGTACAGCCTTGTACACAATTGTACAACCTTGTACACACATTTGTACAGCATTGTACACAATTTTACAACCTTGTACACACTTGTACAACCTTGTACACCTTTGTACACACTTTTACTTATCGTACACATTTGTACAACCTTGTACAAACTTGTAACGCACTAGACCCTTAACCTAACCTAACCAGGTTCGGCCCATGGCTGCCCAACCGTCATAAGCAGTCACAAAGCTCCGGAGGTGATTAAACAACACAGAAATTGCTAAAAACCATTTAATTTCAGCAAATATATATATATATATAAGTACAATTACAAATCATTACAAGTTACAACTAGCCTACTCAATATTTGCTGGTAAAACAATTAATAAATTCAATTACCTACATAAATGACAGAATGATATTAAAAGGTTAGGCCTACAAAATAGGTGAAAAGTTCACCTTAAACAGTTGAACGATTAACGCTCGAGCATAAGTCGTGACATGATAAATTACAAAGTCAAAACGACAAGATTTCAAATAAAAATTTTTTTTTTAAGATTTATATCAGAACCTTACTTAGGCACTAGGGGCAAATTTAGAATGAAAGGCCGAATAAGTAAATTTAGATACAAAGATTAACCAATTGTGCCCACTAGGCCGGTCAAGAAAACTGAAATAAATTCTAACTAGGCTAAGTTACAAAGAAAATACTGACACATTATTTATTAATGGATTGGTGTTAAAAGATCACTGATGTACTGTAAAATTACATGGGCTAACAATTGAGGCTGGACCGAGGATGTCCCACACACTAAAATCATTTGACGGGTAAACGGAATGCAGAAAAATTTTAGAATTCAATCGGGTATTTCTGAGTCTATGATTTTTAATTAAATGGAAAAACACCACCTGTCATGAACTGTAGGATGGTCACAGTAGGTAGGCTTCCACCGAAGACAAGCTGCGATATGGCGCAGCATGGATCACCAATACGGTAGAGAGCCCAAACTCCGGCAGCGCTGTCCAAACTCCGGCAGCGGTGTCCAAATGCCGGCAGCGGTAGCTTCTTACATGGTCAGCGGGATGTGTGTGTGTGTGTGGTCCTCGGTCCTCTCTTCATGGCCTCATCACAGGTCTCAGATCAGGCTGGTGTCAGTCATACCCCGGGAGCCCTTTCAACATAATCAATATTTACGAAGACATGTTTGTAGCTCGCCCCTTTGATGAACTTGAAGACAACATAGTGTCCGAAGACGACATGGTAACTTAAATTCAACTTCCAACGAGAAAAGGGGAAAAAAAGATGTCGAGCAGTAGACGTAACCCAAAAGAAGAAGACTGGCTGTAGCCGACAACCCAAACGGCCCCACAAAACCGGAAATTGACGAGAAAACTGGAACGTTGCGAGAACCTTCTAGAAGCTCAACGGCCTACGAATGAAACAAGCGGACACTTCCGCCAAAAAAAAAACTTATATGTAATAGAAGACCTGAGCCGTCAACTCGCACGGCTCAACCTCCCCCACCAAAGGAGGACCTGGGGAACAGGGACAGAAACAAGAAAAACACAGGGAAAGACGTCTTCTCCAAATTGGTGTTAGGGGGAACACCCTGGAAATCAGCGCTGATTGGTGACAAAACAAAGTAAAGAGACAAGGGAGAAAGACGTCCCAGGACCGGCAACTTGGGGCTGATCAGACCCCACGTTGCTAATCCCGCCTACAACCTAATAACTATTTCAGATCTGTACCCTTATACTCCTTCAGATGGGAAACATGAGCTTTTCGAAATTTCACTCCACTGAGTGGATCTACCAACAAAGCAGTGACAGGGGAAAGGAAGCGAGCAATTCGGTGAGGACCAGTCCAGCGGTAACATAATTTTCCAGCTTTCTTTTCAATAGCTGAGCTCACTGGATGAGCCAAACAGTACACCAATTGTCCTATCTTGAAGGGGTTCTCTTTTCGACCCACGTTGTACCTCCTCCTTACTCTTTCATGAGAGAGATGTAGGTTTCGTTTCGCAGCAGCCCAAGCTTCTTTAATGTTGGAGTCCGGAGAATCAGGAAGTAGATGGTTTATTTTCCAAATGTTTGACAGCGGATTATTAGGTTTGTATCCCAGCATGAGATGAAATGGGATGGATTTGTGTCCCTCGTGCAGAGCCGTATTGAACGCCAACTGGAGCCAATTAAGATTCTGGTCCCAACAATCTTGCTTCTCAGCATGATAAGCAATTAGTGCAGCTCTAAGATTGCGATTAAATCTTTCAGCGTGAGACGGCTGTGGATAATAAGGAGATGTGGTCACATGTAGAATACCCTGTCCAAAACACATCCTATTGAATATATGTGAGGTAAACTGACTTCCATTATCCGTCACAATGGTGGTAGGTACTCCAAAATGTTGGAACAAATGAGAGTGCAAAGCCTTTACGGTGCTCTGGGCGGTAGCTCGACGTAGAGGTATTAACCAAACAAATTTGGAGAAAGCGTCCACTGCTACAAGAAGCATGGTTTTGCCATCCTTGCTACGCGGGAAGGGTCCCACATAGTCTATGAACAGTTTCTCCATGGGCTTTTCGGCCACCTCAGAAGAGAGAAATCCCAATTTAGAATTTTGTGCTGGTTTGCTGAGCGAACACAGGTGACAGGCTCTTACTCGTCCCGCGATGTCTCTATCCATACCTTTCCATATAAACTGTTGACGTATTTTTGCTATGGTCTTTAAAATACCCAAATGTCCGCCTATTAAAGAGTTATGGTAATACGAGAAAACCATGGGAATCAAGCTGCTGGGAAGGACGATCTTCGGTGATCTGTTGCCTCTTTGGGCACGACATGCCAAGACACCTTTTGAGAGGAAGTATGGAGGGTGTTCTACTCCAGCTTGCAGGTCCTGTAGAATAGGTCCCAACTCCGGATCCTTCGACTGATAGGACAATATATCTTCGAAAGCACTGGGGAAATCAACAAGTATGTTGCAGCACTGAATGTTGGTGGGTTCCTGTGGGACTCTTTTATCGGGATTGTTATACATACGTGACAACGTATCAGCAACAATATTCTGAGTGCCTCGGACATGTTGGACCTTAAATTTGAAGGCAGAAATTTTGATAACCCATCTACCAATTTTCCCAAGTTGACGAGGGTGTGCCAGAAGCCACGACAAAGCTTGGTTATCTGTTTCCAAAAGGAATTCTGAGTGTTCTAGAAAACGTCGAAACTTGTCCACTCCGAAGACCACTGCCAAACATTCCAACTCGTAGATGGACGACTTCCTTTCACAGTCGGTGAGAGTGCGGGAGGCGAAGGCAATTGGCTGACGAAACCCATCGATCTCCTGGGACAGAACTGCGGCAACCGCTACTGACGAAGCATCCGTTTGAAGAATGAAGGGTTGGGCGAAATCGGGCATTCGTAATACAGGCGGAGAAATAATGGCCTCCTTCAGTTGTTCAAAGGCCTTTTGCTGCTCAATACCCCAAACAAACTTGGAACCCTTTTTTCGCAGGGAATTGAGAGGTGCCGTTAACTCTGCCGCATTTGGGATGAATCTCCGGTAAAAATTTACCATCCCCACAAAACGGGAAATGCCCTTTCCGTCCTTAGGTGGGGGGAATTCTCTTATGCTCTGAGTACGTGCAGGGTCGATAGACACTCCCTTGTGAGAGACGAGATGGCCAAGGAAAGAAATTTGTTGGTGGCAGAATTTAACCTTATCGGGGTTTACAGTGAGACCAGCATGTCGCAACCTCTTAAGGACCTCCTCCACTTGAGTCATATGTGAATCGAAATCTTCGCTGTAGACTAATAAATCATCCAAATAGTTGAAGACACATTTGAATTTCAAATCATGAAAAATGGAATCCAGGAGTCTAGTCAAGGTCTGTGCACCTACTGCTAAACCCATCGGCACTCTCGTAAATTGGTACAAGTTCCAGGGAACGCAAAAGCTAGTAATATGGCGACTTTCCTTGTCCAAGGGGATCTAATGATAAGCAGCATTAAGGTCAAAAATACTGAAATATTTAGCCTTGGAGAACCAATCAAAGGCGGAATGAAGATCAGGCAGAGGAGTAGATTCAATTTCAATGCAAGCATTCACCTTACGATAGTCTACAACAAAACGATGTTTACCTCCTGGTTTGGGGACTAGGAAAGCTGGACTAGAATAACTAGACGTAGAAGGCTCAATCACTCCCTGCTGTAACATCTCCTCAACCTTCTTCCTCAATACCTCCATCTTTGGGGGTGCGAATTTATATGGATGGGATCTAACTGATTTCGTGTCGGTTAATTTAACCTTATATTCTAATAAATTCGTTAGGCCTAGTCTTTCGGTGAGAACATCTGGGTATTTATCACAAAGTTGCGAAAATCGTCTCCGTTGATCTATTGGGAGATGGGCACATGGGTCTACCGGGTCCTTCTCCTCACACTCGACCTCCATGACCTTCAAAGCTACTCCTTTCGAGTCTACAAAAGGCACAATCCTCCTACGATGAAATGAAAAACGGCCCTCTGCCTTGGACAAATCCAGAGTAAGACCAGTCCTCGAGATGAAATCTGCGCCCAAAATACAATCCAGTGCCAAACCATCAGCCACCAGAAAACTCCACTCCCAAGAAAATCCTTCTATTTTAAATCTAAAGGTCGATAAGGATTTTATGTTTAAGGGTTCACTGGAAGCAGTCCAACACCTTACTTCAGTAATTTCAGTTCGTCTAATTATTCGGCGTTCCTGCAATTTCTGGGCCAGCTCCTGAGATATAAGAGAACGGACAGACCCTGTGTCCAATAAGGCACGGAAGTGAAATTGTTTTGTGGAAATATTTACAAATGGAGAAACAGACGTTTTGGCTGAAAACCCTTGGCTAGCAACTTGGGCCAGGACAGAAGTTTCCGGATTTTTGGATCTTGATTTTGGTTCAGTAATATGTTTTGGCGTAGGCCTAATAGGAGTTTTTGATGTTTGAACAGTCTTCGGAGAGTATTTTCGTTGAAACTCTGGACTATATTTATTTACTAAGGGAGAAGCGCGGGACACTCCCCCCTTCATGGCCCGTTTTTTGGAATGAAATGAGCAGGCCTAGGACCAGGACAGTATCTACAAATATGACCTCGTTGTCCACAGCCGTAACAAGTTACAGCACCTCCATATCTTCTCTGTGGTGGCATCTCCCTCTCACTAACAGCCATAACTCCTCCAATGCGCCTTCTAGGTTCTCGATCTCTAAGCTCATCAGTGAACTCCATACTTCTTGACGTCACACATAATTTATCCAAATCAGCAAAAGAAGTTGGCCTCTCCGAAAATACTAATCTAGAGCGCTCCGTTGAGGTCATGGCACTCATTATCACCTCGATTTGATCCTTTTCTGTCAACCCTAAGCGAAGCAAGGTATGGGCATGTCTCACCGAGCTTACAAAACCTGCCAAGCTTTCGTTCTCCCCTTGTAGCCTATAGAATTTCTGTTGCTTCAACTGTTCTCTCAATCTCATGGGAAGAAAAGATTGCAATACTAACTCATGGAAAGCATCAAATTTGCCACTTGGATGCATATACTGGATTAATTTACCTAAGAGAGGCTCTCTACAGCAAGGATAGGCCAATTGTAATAAGGACTGGTCCGTCATTCCTGGAAAGTTTCTCAGTTGAATCAGACTACTAAGGAAATTAAGCAAAACGTTGACATCCAAGCCATCGGTAGCAGGGATCTGTTGTACCAATCCACTAAGCGGGTTAGGCAGCTTGTTGTAGTTAGGGGCGTTAATGGACGGGTTGCTTAGGCCAAAAGACGTTCCAGCTTGTGAAGTCAGATGAGATGTGGAGTCTTGAATTTGAGAAGCGTTGGTAGTTAAGACAGCCGACGGCTGCTCAACAGTTAGGCTAGGTTGGACCGTAGTAACTACACCGTCATCTAACTTCTGGACTCCTTGACTCAAAGAGCGGGATTCAAACTTGTTCACAATTTCATTGACCCTGAGAGTGGACGGTTCCGTAGTCATGGTTGCGTCGCTCATGCTAATTTCTTGTGAAGATTGACCGACAACTGGTTTTGACAACAAAGAGACCTTAGAGATGGCTTCCTCGGACGTACTCTCCATCCGCTTCAAGCTATCTAATAGATTGCCAACTCCGTTTGCCAGTGAGGAAATCTCGTCACTTTTAGCCGCTGAATCAGACCCTTGTCGCAGCGCAGCAACCCGACGATCAAGATGAAGCAGACGCTGAGTCACCCTTAGAGCTGCTCTACCATTGCCCTCCTTCAACTCTTCCACCATCGCCGAAAGTTCAAAGAATTTCTCCTGGCACACTCCCAGCTCAGTCTCCACATCCTCGACAAGTCCGTTCAATTCCACCTTATCTGTGTTTACTAACTTCCTCAACTGCTTTCTCATGTCAACCACCAGTTTGGCTGGCACTTCACCTCTTTGCTCAACTTCCCACACTAACTCATCCTTTGACAAATAATCAGGGTTCACTTTTGCCATGTTGAAAATAACAAGAAGACAAATTTACAAACAACAACTAAACTAATCTCGGGGCCTTCGAACTAATAACCTTAAATGCAATGTTGGGGCTCCCACCCACGATGAATCATAACACCAACCTAAACTAACCTCTAAATATAACAAATGACCAAGAAAATATTACCTGAAAATGGACAATCAATGACATGAACAATAAACATATGAATCAATAAATAAACAACACTGATGAACAATAATAAACAATACACAATGCAACAACAATATTGATCTCCGCTCCCACACTGACAGGTTACTCCGGCTTCCGCAACTAAACAGTCTCCCACCTGAAAATCCCCCTCCAGAAACTTTATGACTGCAATTGACAAGGAAATGAGCAACCACGCTCTGCTACCATATGTAACGCACTAGACCCTTAACCTAACCTAACCAGGTTCGGCCCATGGCTGCCCAACCGTCATAAGCAGTCACAAAGCTCCGGAGGTGATTAAACAACACAGAAATTGCTAAAAACCATTTAATTTCAGCAAATATATATATATATATATAAGTACAATTACAAATCATTACAAGTTACAACTAGCCTACTCAATATTTGCTGGTAAAACAATTAATAAATTCAATTACCTACATAAATGACAGAATGATATTAAAAGGTTAGGCCTACAAAATAGGTGAAAAGTTCACCTTAAACAGTTGAACGATTAACGCTCGAGCATAAGTCGTGACATGATAAATTACAAAGTCAAAACGACAAGATTTCAAATAAAAATTTTTTTTTTAAGATTTATATCAGAACCTTACTTAGGCACTAGGGGCAAATTTAGAATGAAAGGCCGAATAAGTAAATTTAGATACAAAGATTAACCAATTGTGCCCACTAGGCCGGTCAAGAAAACTGAAATAAATTCTAACTAGGCTAAGTTACAAAGAAAATACTGACACATTATTTATTAATGGATTGGTGTTAAAAGATCACTGATGTACTGTAAAATTACATGGGCTAACAATTGAGGCTGGACCGAGGATGTCCCACACACTAAAATCATTTGACGGGTAAACGGAATGCAGAAAAATTTTAGAATTCAATCGGGTATTTCTGAGTCTATGATTTTTAATTAAATGGAAAAACACCACCTGTCATGAACTGTAGGATGGTCACAGTAGGTAGGCTTCCACCGAAGACAAGCTGCGATATGGCGCAGCATGGATCACCAATACGGTAGAGAGCCCAAACTCCGGCAGCGCTGTCCAAACTCCGGCAGCGGTGTCCAAATGCCGGCAGCGGTAGCTTCTTACATGGTCAGCGGGATGTGTGTGTGTGTGTGGTCCTCGGTCCTCTCTTCATGGCCTCATCACAGGTCTCAGATCAGGCTGGTGTCAGTCATACCCCGGGAGCCCTTTCAACATAATCAATATTTACGAAGACATGTTTGTAGCTCGCCCCTTTGATGAACTTGAAGACAACATAGTGTCCGAAGACGACATGGTAACTTAAATTCAACTTCCAACGAGAAAAGGGGAAAAAAAGATGTCGAGCAGTAGACGTAACCCAAAAGAAGAAGACTGGCTGTAGCCGACAACCCAAACGGCCCCACAAAACCGGAAATTGACGAGAAAACTGGAACGTTGCGAGAACCTTCTAGAAGCTCAACGGCCTACGAATGAAACAAGCGGACACTTCCGCCAAAAAAAAAACTTATATGTAATAGAAGACCTGAGCCGTCAACTCGCACGGCTCAACCTCCCCCACCAAAGGAGGACCTGGGGAACAGGGACAGAAACAAGAAAAACACAGGGAAAGACGTCTTCTCCAAATTGGTGTTAGGGGGAACACCCTGGAAATCAGCGCTGATTGGTGACAAAACAAAGTAAAGAGACAAGGGAGAAAGACGTCCCAGGACCGGCAACTTGGGGCTGATCAGACCCCACGTTGCTAATCCCGCCTACAACCTAATAACTATTTCAGATCTGTACCCTTATACTCCTTCAGATGGGAAACATGAGCTTTTCGAAATTTCACTCCACTGAGTGGATCTACCAACAAAGCAGTGACAGGGGAAAGGAAGCGAGCAATTCGGTGAGGACCAGTCCAGCGGTAACATAATTTTCCAGCTTTCTTTTCA
The DNA here is from genome assembly GCF_028750875.1 of Macrosteles quadrilineatus. Classification (NCBI taxonomy): domain Eukaryota; kingdom Metazoa; phylum Arthropoda; class Insecta; order Hemiptera; family Cicadellidae; genus Macrosteles; species Macrosteles quadrilineatus. The sequence continues at coordinate 45,044 of NW_026543062.1, read as the reverse complement.
ATAGCTGAGCTCACTGGATGAGCCAAACAGTACACCAATTGTCCTATCTTGAAGGGGTTCTCTTTTCGACCCACGTTGTACCTCCTCCTTACTCTTTCATGAGAGAGATGTAGGTTTCGTTTCGCAGCAGCCCAAGCTTCTTTAATGTTGGAGTCCGGAGAATCAGGAAGTAGATGGTTTATTTTCCAAATGTTTGACAGCGGATTATTAGGTTTGTATCCCAGCATGAGATGAAATGGGATGGATTTGTGTCCCTCGTGCAGAGCCGTATTGAACGCCAACTGGAGCCAATTAAGATTCTGGTCCCAACAATCTTGCTTCTCAGCATGATAAGCAATTAGTGCAGCTCTAAGATTGCGATTAAATCTTTCAGCGTGAGACGGCTGTGGATAATAAGGAGATGTGGTCACATGTAGAATACCCTGTCCAAAACACATCCTATTGAATATATGTGAGGTAAACTGACTTCCATTATCCGTCACAATGGTGGTAGGTACTCCAAAATGTTGGAACAAATGAGAGTGCAAAGCCTTTACGGTGCTCTGGGCGGTAGCTCGACGTAGAGGTATTAACCAAACAAATTTGGAGAAAGCGTCCACTGCTACAAGAAGCATGGTTTTGCCATCCTTGCTACGCGGGAAGGGTCCCACATAGTCTATGAACAGTTTCTCCATGGGCTTTTCGGCCACCTCAGAAGAGAGAAATCCCAATTTAGAATTTTGTGCTGGTTTGCTGAGCGAACACAGGTGACAGGCTCTTACTCGTCCCGCGATGTCTCTATCCATACCTTTCCATATAAACTGTTGACGTATTTTTGCTATGGTCTTTAAAATACCCAAATGTCCGCCTATTAAAGAGTTATGGTAATACGAGAAAACCATGGGAATCAAGCTGCTGGGAAGGACGATCTTCGGTGATCTGTTGCCTCTTTGGGCACGACATGCCAAGACACCTTTTGAGAGGAAGTATGGAGGGTGTTCTACTCCAGCTTGCAGGTCCTGTAGAATAGGTCCCAACTCCGGATCCTTCGACTGATAGGACAATATATCTTCGAAAGCACTGGGGAAATCAACAAGTATGTTGCAGCACTGAATGTTGGTGGGTTCCTGTGGGACTCTTTTATCGGGATTGTTATACATACGTGACAACGTATCAGCAACAATATTCTGAGTGCCTCGGACATGTTGGACCTTAAATTTGAAGGCAGAAATTTTGATAACCCATCTACCAATTTTCCCAAGTTGACGAGGGTGTGCCAGAAGCCACGACAAAGCTTGGTTATCTGTTTCCAAAAGGAATTCTGAGTGTTCTAGAAAACGTCGAAACTTGTCCACTCCGAAGACCACTGCCAAACATTCCAACTCGTAGATGGACGACTTCCTTTCACAGTCGGTGAGAGTGCGGGAGGCGAAGGCAATTGGCTGACGAAACCCATCGATCTCCTGGGACAGAACTGCGGCAACCGCTACTGACGAAGCATCCGTTTGAAGAATGAAGGGTTGGGCGAAATCGGGCATTCGTAATACAGGCGGAGAAATAATGGCCTCCTTCAGTTGTTCAAAGGCCTTTTGCTGCTCAATACCCCAAACAAACTTGGAACCCTTTTTTCGCAGGGAATTGAGAGGTGCCGTTAACTCTGCCGCATTTGGGATGAATCTCCGGTAAAAATTTACCATCCCCACAAAACGGGAAATGCCCTTTCCGTCCTTAGGTGGGGGGAATTCTCTTATGCTCTGAGTACGTGCAGGGTCGATAGACACTCCCTTGTGAGAGACGAGATGGCCAAGGAAAGAAATTTGTTGGTGGCAGAATTTAACCTTATCGGGGTTTACAGTGAGACCAGCATGTCGCAACCTCTTAAGGACCTCCTCCACTTGAGTCATATGTGAATCGAAATCTTCGCTGTAGACTAATAAATCATCCAAATAGTTGAAGACACATTTGAATTTCAAATCATGAAAAATGGAATCCAGGAGTCTAGTCAAGGTCTGTGCACCTACTGCTAAACCCATCGGCACTCTCGTAAATTGGTACAAGTTCCAGGGAACGCAAAAGCTAGTAATATGGCGACTTTCCTTGTCCAAGGGGATCTAATGATAAGCAGCATTAAGGTCAAAAATACTGAAATATTTAGCCTTGGAGAACCAATCAAAGGCGGAATGAAGATCAGGCAGAGGAGTAGATTCAATTTCAATGCAAGCATTCACCTTACGATAGTCTACAACAAAACGATGTTTACCTCCTGGTTTGGGGACTAGGAAAGCTGGACTAGAATAACTAGACGTAGAAGGCTCAATCACTCCCTGCTGTAACATCTCCTCAACCTTCTTCCTCAATACCTCCATCTTTGGGGGTGCGAATTTATATGGATGGGATCTAACTGATTTCGTGTCGGTTAATTTAACCTTATATTCTAATAAATTCGTTAGGCCTAGTCTTTCGGTGAGAACATCTGGGTATTTATCACAAAGTTGCGAAAATCGTCTCCGTTGATCTATTGGGAGATGGGCACATGGGTCTACCGGGTCCTTCTCCTCACACTCGACCTCCATGACCTTCAAAGCTACTCCTTTCGAGTCTACAAAAGGCACAATCCTCCTACGATGAAATGAAAAACGGCCCTCTGCCTTGGACAAATCCAGAGTAAGACCAGTCCTCGAGATGAAATCTGCGCCCAAAATACAATCCAGTGCCAAACCATCAGCCACCAGAAAACTCCACTCCCAAGAAAATCCTTCTATTTTAAATCTAAAGGTCGATAAGGATTTTATGTTTAAGGGTTCACTGGAAGCAGTCCAACACCTTACTTCAGTAATTTCAGTTCGTCTAATTATTCGGCGTTCCTGCAATTTCTGGGCCAGCTCCTGAGATATAAGAGAACGGACAGACCCTGTGTCCAATAAGGCACGGAAGTGAAATTGTTTTGTGGAAATATTTACAAATGGAGAAACAGACGTTTTGGCTGAAAACCCTTGGCTAGCAACTTGGGCCAGGACAGAAGTTTCCGGATTTTTGGATCTTGATTTTGGTTCAGTAATATGTTTTGGCGTAGGCCTAATAGGAGTTTTTGATGTTTGAACAGTCTTCGGAGAGTATTTTCGTTGAAACTCTGGACTATATTTATTTACTAAGGGAGAAGCGCGGGACACTCCCCCCTTCATGGCCCGTTTTTTGGAATGAAATGAGCAGGCCTAGGACCAGGACAGTATCTACAAATATGACCTCGTTGTCCACAGCCGTAACAAGTTACAGCACCTCCATATCTTCTCTGTGGTGGCATCTCCCTCTCACTAACAGCCATAACTCCTCCAATGCGCCTTCTAGGTTCTCGATCTCTAAGCTCATCAGTGAACTCCATACTTCTTGACGTCACACATAATTTATCCAAATCAGCAAAAGAAGTTGGCCTCTCCGAAAATACTAATCTAGAGCGCTCCGTTGAGGTCATGGCACTCATTATCACCTCGATTTGATCCTTTTCTGTCAACCCTAAGCGAAGCAAGGTATGGGCATGTCTCACCGAGCTTACAAAACCTGCCAAGCTTTCGTTCTCCCCTTGTAGCCTATAGAATTTCTGTTGCTTCAACTGTTCTCTCAATCTCATGGGAAGAAAAGATTGCAATACTAACTCATGGAAAGCATCAAATTTGCCACTTGGATGCATATACTGGATTAATTTACCTAAGAGAGGCTCTCTACAGCAAGGATAGGCCAATTGTAATAAGGACTGGTCCGTCATTCCTGGAAAGTTTCTCAGTTGAATCAGACTACTAAGGAAATTAAGCAAAACGTTGACATCCAAGCCATCGGTAGCAGGGATCTGTTGTACCAATCCACTAAGCGGGTTAGGCAGCTTGTTGTAGTTAGGGGCGTTAATGGACGGGTTGCTTAGGCCAAAAGACGTTCCAGCTTGTGAAGTCAGATGAGATGTGGAGTCTTGAATTTGAGAAGCGTTGGTAGTTAAGACAGCCGACGGCTGCTCAACAGTTAGGCTAGGTTGGACCGTAGTAACTACACCGTCATCTAACTTCTGGACTCCTTGACTCAAAGAGCGGGATTCAAACTTGTTCACAATTTCATTGACCCTGAGAGTGGACGGTTCCGTAGTCATGGTTGCGTCGCTCATGCTAATTTCTTGTGAAGATTGACCGACAACTGGTTTTGACAACAAAGAGACCTTAGAGATGGCTTCCTCGGACGTACTCTCCATCCGCTTCAAGCTATCTAATAGATTGCCAACTCCGTTTGCCAGTGAGGAAATCTCGTCACTTTTAGCCGCTGAATCAGACCCTTGTCGCAGCGCAGCAACCCGACGATCAAGATGAAGCAGACGCTGAGTCACCCTTAGAGCTGCTCTACCATTGCCCTCCTTCAACTCTTCCACCATCGCCGAAAGTTCAAAGAATTTCTCCTGGCACACTCCCAGCTCAGTCTCCACATCCTCGACAAGTCCGTTCAATTCCACCTTATCTGTGTTTACTAACTTCCTCAACTGCTTTCTCATGTCAACCACCAGTTTGGCTGGCACTTCACCTCTTTGCTCAACTTCCCACACTAACTCATCCTTTGACAAATAATCAGGGTTCACTTTTGCCATGTTGAAAATAACAAGAAGACAAATTTACAAACAACAACTAAACTAATCTCGGGGCCTTCGAACTAATAACCTTAAATGCAATGTTGGGGCTCCCACCCACGATGAATCATAACACCAACCTAAACTAACCTCTAAATATAACAAATGACCAAGAAAATATTACCTGAAAATGGACAATCAATGACATGAACAATAAACATATGAATCAATAAATAAACAACACTGATGAACAATAATAAACAATACACAATGCAACAACAATATTGATCTCCGCTCCCACACTGACAGGTTACTCCGGCTTCCGCAACTAAACAGTCTCCCACCTGAAAATCCCCCTCCAGAAACTTTATGACTGCAATTGACAAGGAAATGAGCAACCACGCTCTGCTACCATATGTAACGCACTAGACCCTTAACCTAACCTAACCAGGTTCGGCCCATGGCTGCCCAACCGTCATAAGCAGTCACAAAGCTCCGGAGGTGATTAAACAACACAGAAATTGCTAAAAACCATTTAATTTCAGCAAATATATATATATATATATAAGTACAATTACAAATCATTACAAGTTACAACTAGCCTACTCAATATTTGCTGGTAAAACAATTAATAAATTCAATTACCTACATAAATGACAGAATGATATTAAAAGGTTAGGCCTACAAAATAGGTGAAAAGTTCACCTTAAACAGTTGAACGATTAACGCTCGAGCATAAGTCGTGACATGATAAATTACAAAGTCAAAACGACAAGATTTCAAATAAAAATTTTTTTTTTAAGATTTATATCAGAACCTTACTTAGGCACTAGGGGCAAATTTAGAATGAAAGGCCGAATAAGTAAATTTAGATACAAAGATTAACCAATTGTGCCCACTAGGCCGGTCAAGAAAACTGAAATAAATTCTAACTAGGCTAAGTTACAAAGAAAATACTGACACATTATTTATTAATGGATTGGTGTTAAAAGATCACTGATGTACTGTAAAATTACATGGGCTAACAATTGAGGCTGGACCGAGGATGTCCCACACACTAAAATCATTTGACGGGTAAACGGAATGCAGAAAAATTGTAGAATTCAATCGGGTATTTCTGAGTCTATGATTTTTAATTAAATGGAAAAACACCACCTGGCATGAACTGTAGGATGGTCACAGTAGGTAGGCTTCCACCGAAGACAAGCTGCGATATGGCGCAGCATGGATCACCAATACGGTAGAGAGCCCAAACTCCGGCAGCGCTGTCCAAACTCCGGCAGCGGTGTCCAAATGCCGGCAGCGGTAGCTTCTTACATGGTCAGCGGGATGTGTGTGTGTGTGTGGTCCTCGGTCCTCTCTTCATGGCCTCATCACAGGTCTCAGATCAGGCTGGTGTCAGTCATACCCCGGGAGCCCTTTCAACATAATCAATATTTACGAAGACATGTTTGTAGCTCGCCCCTTTGATGAACTTGAAGACAACATAGTGTCCGAAGACGACATGGTAACTTAAATTCAACTTCCAACGAGAAAAGGGGAAAAAAAGATGTCGAGCAGTAGACGTAACCCAAAAGAAGAAGACTGGCTGTAGCCGACAACCCAAACGGCCCCACAAAACCGGAAATTGACGAGAAAACTGGAACGTTGCGAGAACCTTCTAGAAGCTCAACGGCCTACGAATGAAACAAGCGGACACTTCCGCCAAAAAAAAAACTTATATGTAATAGAAGACCTGAGCCGTCAACTCGCACGGCTCAACACACTTGTACAACCTTGTACAAACTTGTACAACCTTGTACACACTTGTACAAGCTTGTACACACTTGTACAAGTTGTACACACTTGTACAACCTTGTACACACTTGTACAACCTTGTACACACTTGTACAACCTTGTACACAATTGTAAAACCTTGTACACACTTGTACAAACTTGTACACAATTGTACAACCTTGTACACACTTGTACAACCTGACACACAATTGTACAACCTTGTACACACTTGTACAGACTTGTACACACTTGTACAACCTTGGACACACTTGTACAACCTTGTACACACTTGTACAACCTTGTACACACTTGTACAACCTTGTACACACTTGTACAGCCTTGTACACAATTGTACAACCTTGTACACACTTGTACAACCTTGTACACACTTGTACAACCTTGTACACAATTGTACAGCCTTGTACACAATTGTACAACCTTGTACACACTTGTACAGCCTTGTACAAAATTGTACAGCCTTGTACACAATTGTACAACCTTGTACACACTTGTACAACCTTGTACACCCTTGTACAAACTTTTACACATCGTACACACTTGTACACCCTTGTACAAACTTGTACATCCTTGTACACACTTGTACAACCTTGTACACACTTGTACAACCTTGTACACACTTGTACAGCCTTGTACACAATTGTACAACCTTGTACACAGTTGTACAGCCTTGTACACAATTGTACAACCTTGTACATACTTGTACAACCTTGTACACCCTTGTACAAACTTTTACACATCGTACACACTTGTACACCCTTGTACAAACTTGTACATCCTTGTACACACTTGTACAACCTTGTACACACTTGTACAACCTTGTACACACTTGTACAGCCTTGTACACAATTGTACAACCTTGTACACAGTTGTACAGCCTTGTACACAATTGTACAACCTTGTACACACTTGTACAACCTTGTACACACTTGTACAGCCTTGTACACACTTGTACAGCCTTGTACAAAATTGTACAGCCTTGTACACAATTGTACAACCTTGTACACACTTGTACAACCTTGTACACCCTTGTACAAACTTTAACACATCGTACACACTTGTACACCCTTGTACAAACTTGTACATCCTTGTACACACTTGTACAACCTTGTACACACTTGTACAACCTTGTACACACTTGTACAGCCTTGTACACAATTGTACAACCTTGTATACAGTTGTACAGCCTTGTACACAATTGTACAACCTTGTACACACTTGTACAACCTTGTACACCCTTGTACACACTTTTACTTATCGTACACACTTGTACACCCTTGTACACCCTTGTACAAACTTGTTCATCCTTGTACACACTTGTACAACCTTGTACAAACTTGTACAAACTTGTACATCCTTGTACACAATTTTACACCCTTGTACACACTTGTACAACCTTGTACACACTTGTACAACCTTGTACACACTTGTACAACCTTGTACACACTTGTACAGCCTTGTACACAATTGTACAACCTTGTACACACTTGTACAACCTTGTACACACTTGTACAACCTTGTACACAATTGTACAGCCTTGTACACAATTGTACAACCTTGTACACACTTGTACAGCCTTGTACACACTTGTACAGCCTTGTACAAAATTGTACAGCCTTGTACACAATTGTACAACCTTGTACACACTTGTACAACCTTGTACACCCTTGTACAAACTTTTACACATCGTACACACTTGTACACCCTTGTACAAACTTGTACATCCTTGTACACACTTGTACAACCTTGTACACACTTGTACAACCTTGTACACACTTGTACAGCCTTGTACACAATTGTACAACCTTGTACACAGTTGTACAGCCTTGTACACAATTGTACAACCTTGTACACACTTGTACAACCTTGTACACCCTTGTACACACTTTTACTTATCGTAAACACTTGTACACCCTTGTACAAACTTGTACATCCTTGTACACACTTGTACAACCTTGTACAAACTTGTACAAACTTGTACATCCTTGTACACGATTTTACACCCTTGTACACACATGTACAACCTTGTAAAAACTTGTACAACCTTGTACACACTTGTACACCCTTGTACACACTTGTACAACCTTGTACACACTTGTACAATCTTGTACACACTTGTACAACCTTGTACACACTTGTACAACCTTGTACACACTTGTACAACCTTGTACACACTTGTACAACCTTGTACACACTTGTACAACCTTGTACACACTTGTACAACCTTGTACACACTTGTAAAACCTTGTACACTCTTGTACAAACTTGTACACACTTGTACAACCTTGTACACACTTGTACAACCTTGTACAACCTTGTACACACTTGTACAACCATGTAAAAACTTGTACAAACTTGTACACACTTGTACACCCTTGTACACACTTGTACAAGCTTGTACACACTTGTACAACCTTGTACACACTTGTACACCCTTGTACACACTTGTACAAGCTTGTACACACTTGTACAACCTTGTACACACTTGTACACCCTTGTACACACTTGTACAACCTTGTACAAACCTGTACACCCTTGTACACACTTGTACATGCTTGTACACACTTGTACAAGCTTGTATACACTTGTACACCTTTGTTCAAACTTGTGCACCCTTGTACACTTTTGTACACCCTTGTACACATTTGTACAACCTTGTACAAACTTGTACACACTTGTACAACCTTGTACACAGTTGTACAGCCTTGTACACAATTGTACAACCTTGTACACACTTGTACAACCTTGTACACACTTGTACAGCCTTGTACACACTTGTACAGCCTTGTACAAAATTGTACAGCCTTGTACACAATTGTACAACCTTGTACACACTTGTACAACCTTGTACACCCTTGTACAAACTTTAACACATCGTACACACTTGTACACCCTTGTACAAACTTGTACATCCTTGTACACACTTGTACAACCTTGTACACACTTGTACAACCTTGTACACACTTGTACAGCCTTGTACACAATTGTACAACCTTGTATACAGTTGTACAGCCTTGTACACAATTGTACAACCTTGTACACACTTGTACAACCTTGTACACCCTTGTACACACTTTTACTTATCGTACACACTTGTACACCCTTGTACAAACTTGTACATCCTTGTACACACTTGTACAACCTTGTACAAACTTGTACAAACTTGTACATCCTTGTACACGATTTTACACCCTTGTACACACTTGTACAACCTTGTACACACTTGTACATCCTTGTACACACTTGTACAACCTTGTACACACTTGTACAGCCTTGTACACACTTGTACAACCTTGTACACCCTTGTACAAACTTTAACACATCGTACACACTTGTACACCCTTGTACAAACTTGTACATCCTTGTACACACTTGTACAACCTTGTACACACTTGTACAACCTTGTACACACTTGTACAGCCTTGTACACAATTGTACAACCTTGTATACAGTTGTACAGCCTTGTACACAATTGTACAACCTTGTACACACTTGTACAACCTTGTACACCCTTGTACACACTTTTACTTATCGTACACACTTGTACACCCTTGTACAAACTTGTACATCCTTGTACACACTTGTACAACCTTGTACAAACTTGTACAAACTTGTACATCCTTGTACACGATTTTACACCCTTGTACACACTTGTACAACCTTGTACACACTTGTACAACCTTGTACACACTTGTACAACCTTGTACACACTTGTACAGCCTTGTACACAATTGTACAACCTTGTACACACTTGTACAACCTTGTACACACTTGTACAACCTTGTACACAATTGTACAGCCTTGTACACAATTGTACAACCTTGTACACACTTGTACAGCCTTGTACACACTTGTACAGCCTTGTACAAAATTGTACAGCCTTGTACACAATTGTACAACCTTGTACACACTTGTACAACCTTGTACACCCTTGTACAAACTTTTACACATCGTACACACTTGTACACCCTTGTACAAACTTGTACATCCTTGTACACACTTGTACAACCTTGTACACACTTGTACAACCTTGTACACACTTGTACAGCCTTGTACACAATTGTACAACCTTGTACACAGTTGTACAGCCTTGTACACAATTGTACAACCTTGTACACACTTGTACAACCTTGTACACCCTTGTACACACTTTTACTTATCGTAAACACTTGTACACCCTTGTACAAACTTGTACATCCTTGTACACACTTGTACAACCTTGTACAAACTTGTACAAACTTGTACATCCTTGTACACGATTTTACACCCTTGTACACACATGTACAACCTTGTAAAAACTTGTACAACCTTGTACACACTTGTACACCCTTGTACACACTTGTACAACCTTGTACACACTTGTACAATCTTGTACACACTTGTACAACCTTGTACACACTTGTACAACCTTGTACACACTTGTACAACCTTGTACACACTTGTACAACCTTGTACACACTTGTACAACCTTGTACACACTTGTACAACCTTGTACACACTTGTAAAACCTTGTACACTCTTGTACAAACTTGTACACACTTGTACAACCTTGTACACACTTGTACAACCTTGTACAACCTTGTACACACTTGTACAACCATGTAAAAACTTGTACAAACTTGTACACACTTGTACACCCTTGTACACACTTGTACAAGCTTGTACACACTTGTACAACCTTGTACACACTTGTACACCCTTGTACACACTTGTACAAGCTTGTACACACTTGTACAACCTTGTACACACTTGTACACCCTTGTACACACTTGTACAACCTTGTACAAACCTGTACACCCTTGTACACACTTGTACATGCTTGTACACACTTGTACAAGCTTGTATACACTTGTACACCTTTGTTCAAACTTGTGCACCCTTGTACACTTTTGTACACCCTTGTACACATTTGTACAACCTTGTACAAACTTGTACACACTTGTACAAACTTGTACACACTTGTACAACCTTGTACAAACTTGTACAACCTTGTACACACTTGTACAAGTTGTACACACTTGTACAACCTTGTACACACTTGTACAACCTTGTACACACTTGTACAACCTTGTACACACTTGTACAACCTTGTACACAATTGTAAAACCTTGTACACACTTGTACAACCTTTTACAAACTTGTACACACCTGTACAAACTTTTACATCCTTGTACACATTTGTACACTCTTGTACACACTTGTACAACCTTGTACAACCTTGTACAAACCTGTACACCCTTGTACACACTTGTACAAGCTTGTACACGATTGTACACCCTTGTACACACTTGTGCACCCTTGTACAAACTTGTACATCCTTGTACACACTTGTACAACCTTGTACAAACTTGTACAAACTTGTACAAACTTGTACAAACTTGTACAAACTTGTACATCCTTGTACACGATTGTACACCCTTGTACACACTTGTACAACCTTGTACACACTTGTACAACCTGATACACAATTGTACAACCTTGTACACACTTGTACAACCTTGTACACACTTGTACAACCTTGTACACACTTGTACAACCTTGTACACACTTGTACAACCTTGTACACACTTGTACAACCTTGTACAAACTTGTACAGCCTTGTACACAATTGTACAACCTTGTACACACTTGTACAACCTTGTACACACTTGTACAACCTTGTACACAATTGTACAGCCTTGTACACACTTGTACAACCTTGTACACACTTGTACAGCCTTGTACAAAATTGTACAACCTTGTACACACTTGTACAGCCTTGTACACAATTGTACAACCTTGTACACACTTGTACAACCTTGTACACCCTTGTACAAACTTTTACACATCGTACACACTTGTACACCCTTGTACAAAATTGTACAACCTTGTACACACTTGTACAGCCTTGTACACAATTGTACAACCTTGTACACACTTGTACAACCTTGTACACCCTTGTACAAACTTTTACACATCGTACACACTTGTACACTCTTGTACAAACTTGTACATCCTTGTACACACTTGTACAACCTTGTACACACTTGTACAATCTTGTACAAACTTGTACAATCTTGTACACACTTGTACAGCCTTGTACACAATTGTACAACCTTGTACAGCCTTGTACACAATTGTACAACCTTGTACACACTTGTACAACGTTGTACACCCTTGTACACACTTTTACTTATCGTACACACTTGTACACCCTTGTACAAACTTGTACATCCTTGTACACACTTGTACAACCTTGTACAAACTTGTACAAACTTGTACATCCTTGTACACGATTTTACACCCTTGTACACACTTGTACAACCTTGTAAAAACTTGTACAACCTTGTACACACTTGTACACCCTTGTACACACTTGTACAAGCTTGTACACACTTGTACAACCTTGTACACACTTGTACACACTTGTACACCCTTGTACACACATGTACAACCTTGTACACAACTTGTACAACCTTGTACACACTTGTACAACCTTGTAAAACTTGTACACCCTTGTACAAACTTGTACACCCCTGTACACACTTGTACACATTTGTACACACTTGTACACCCTTGTACACACTTGTACAACCTTGTACAAACTTATACAATCTTGTACACACTTGTACAACCCAGTACACAACTTGTACAACCTTGTACACACTTGTACAACCTTGTAAAACTTGTACACCCTTGAACAAACTTGTACACCCCTGTACACACTTGTACACATTTGTACACACTTGTACACCCTTGTACACACTTGTACAACCTTGTACAAACTTATACAATCTTGTACACACTTGTACAACCCAGTACACACTTGTAAAATCTTGTACAAACTTGTACATCATTGTACACGATTGTACACCCTTGTACACACTTGTACAACTTTGTACACACTTGTACAACCTTGTACACAATTGTACAACCTTGTACACACTTGTACAACCTTGTACACACTTGCACAACTTTGTACACACTTGTACAGTCTTGTACACAATTGTACAACCTTGTACACACTTGTACAACCTTGTACACACTTGTACAACCTTGTACACAATTGTACAGCCTTGTACACACTTGTACAACCTTGTACACACTTGTACAGCCTTGTACACAATTGTACAACCTTGTACACACTTGTACAACCTTGTACACACTTGTACAACCTTGTACACAATTGTACAGCCTTGTACACACTTGTACAACCTTGTACACACTTGTACAACCTTGTAAAAACTTGTACACCCTTGTACACACTTGTACAACCTTGTACAACCTTGTACACACTTGTACAGCCTTGTACACAATTGTACAACCTTGTACACACTTGTACAACCTTGTACAACCTTGTACAAACCTGTACACCCTTGTACACACTTGTACAAGCTTGTACACGATTGTACACCCTTGTACACACTTGTGCACCCTTGTACAAACTTGTACATCCTTGTACACACTTGTACAACCTTGTACAAACTTGTACAAACTTGTACAAACTTGTACATCCTTGTACACGATTGTACACCCTTGTACACACTTGTACAACCTTGTACACACTTGTACAACCTGATACACAATTGTACAACCTTGTACACACTTGTACAACCTTGTACACACTTGTACAACCTTGTACACACTTGTACAGCCTTGTACACACTTGTACAACCTTGTACACACTTGTACAGCCTTGTATACAATTGTACAACCTTGTACACACTTGTACAACCTTGTACACACTTGTACAACCTTGTACACAATTGTACAGCCTTGTACACACTTGTACAACCTTGTACACACTTGTACAGCCTTGTACAAAATTGTACAACCTTGTACACACTTGTACAGCCTTGTACACAATTGTACAACCTTGTACACACTTGTACAACCTTGTACACCCTTGTACAAACTTTTACACATCGTACACACTTGTACACCCTTGTACAAACTTGTACATCCTTGTACACACTTGTACAACCTTGTACACACTTGTACAATCTTGTACACATTTGTACAATCTTGTACACACTTGTACAGCCTTGTACACAATTGTACAACCTTGTACACACTTGTACAGCCTTGTACACAATTGTACAACCTTGTACACACTTGTACAACCTTGTACACCCTTGTACACACTTTTACTTATCGTACACACTTGTACACCCTTGTACAAACTTGTACATCCTAGTACACACATGTACAACCTTGTACAAACTTGTACAAACTTGTACATCCTTGTACACGATTTTACACCCTTGTACACACTTGTACAACCTTGTAAAAACTTGTACAACCTTGTACACACTTGTACACCCTTGTACACACTTGTACAAGCTTGTACACACTTGTACAACCTTGTACACACTTGTACACCCTTGTACACACATGTACAACCTTGTACACAACTTGTACAACCTTGTACACACTTGTACAACCTTGTAAAACTTGTACACCCTTTTACAAACTTGTACACCCCTGTACACACTTGTACACATTTGTACACACTTGTACACCCTTGTACACACTTGTACAACCTTGTACAAACTTATACAATCTTGTACACACTTGTACAACCCAGTACACAACTTGTACAACCTTGTACACACTTGTACAACCTTGTAAAATTGTACACCCTTGTACAAACTTGTACACCCCTGTACACACTTGTACACATTTGTACACACTTGTACACCCTTGTACACACTTGTACAACCTTGTACAAACTTATACAATCTTGTACACACTTGTACAACCCAGTACACACTTGTAAAATCTTGTACAAACTTGTACATCATTGTACACGATTGTACACCCTTGTACACACTTGTACAACCTTGTACACACTTGTACAACCTTGTACACAATTGTACAACCTTGTACACACTTGTACAACCTTGTACACACTTGCACAACTTTGTACACACTTGTACAGTCTTGTACACAATTGTACAACCTTGTACACACTTGTACAACCTTGTACACACTTGTACAACCTTGTACACAATTGTACAGCCTTGTACACACTTGTACAACCTTGTACACACTTGTACAGCCTTGTACACAATTGTACAACCTTGTACACACTTGTACAACCTTGTACACACTTGTACAACCTTGTACACACTTGTACAACCTTGTACACAATTGTACAGCCTTGTACACACTTGTACAACCTTGTACACACTTGTACAACCTTGTAAAAACTTGTACACCCTTGTACACACTTGTACAACCTTGTACAACCTTGTACAAACTTGTGCATCCTTGTACACGATTTTTCACCCTTGTACACACTTGTACAACCTTGTACAAACTTGTACATCCTTGTACACACTTGTACAACCTTGTACAAACTTGTACAAACTTGTACATCCTTGTACACGATTTTTCACCCTTGTACACACTTGTACAACCTTGTACACACTTGTACACCCTTGTACACACTTGTACAACCTTGTACACACTTGTACAACCTTGTACACACTTGTACAACCTTGTACACACTTGTACAACCTTGTACACACTTGTACAACCTTGTACACACTTGTACAACCTTGTACACACTTGTACAACCTTGTACACAATTGTACAACCTTGTACACACTTGTACAACCTTGTACACACTTGTACAACCTTGTACACACTTGTACAACCATGTAAAAACTTGTACAACCTTGTACACACTTGTAC
Organism: Macrosteles quadrilineatus; assembly: GCF_028750875.1. Lineage (NCBI taxonomy): Eukaryota > Metazoa > Arthropoda > Insecta > Hemiptera > Cicadellidae > Macrosteles > Macrosteles quadrilineatus. Next base: position 28,996 of record NW_026543062.1, on the reverse strand, counting down.
ACCCTTGTACACACTTGTACAAGCTTGTACACACTTGTACAACCTTGTACACACTTGTACACCCTTGTACACACTTGTACAACCTTGTACAAACCTGTACACCTTTGTACACACTTGTACATGCTTGTACACACTTGTACAAGCTTGTATACACTTGTACACCTTTGTTCAAATTTGTGAACCCTTGTACACTTTTGTACACCCTTGTACACATTTGTGCAACCTTGTACAACCTTGTACACACTTGTACAACGTTGTACACACTTGTACAAGTTGTACACACTTGTACAACCTTGTACACACTTGTACAACCTTGTACACACTTGTACAACCTTGTACACAATTGTAAAACCTTGTACACACTTGTACAACCTTGTACAAACTTGTACACACTTGTACAAACTTTTACATCCTTGTACACATTTGTACACCCTTGTACACACTTGTACAACCTTGTACAACCTTGTACAAACCTATACACACTTGTACACACTTGTACAAGCTTGTACACGATTGTACACCCTTGTACACACTTGTGCACCCTTGTACAAACTTGTACATCCTTGTACACACTTGTACAACCTTGTACAAACTTGTACAAACTTGTACAAACTTGTACATCCTTGTACACGATTGAACACCCTTGTACACACTTGTACAACCTTGTACACACTTGTACAACCTGATACACAATTGTACAACCTTGTACACACTTGTACAACCTTGTACACACTTGTACAACCTTGTACACACTTGTACAACCTTGTACACACTTGTACAACCTTGTACACACTTGTACAGCCTTGTACACAATTGTACAACCTTGTACACACTTGTACAACCTTGTACACACTTTTACAACCTTGTACACAATTGTACAGCCTTGTACACACTTGTACAACCTTGTACACACTTGTACAGCCTTGTACAAAATTGTACAACCTTGTACACACTTGTACAGCCTTGTACACAATTGTACAACCTTGTACACACTTGTACAACCTTGTACACCCTTGTACAAACTTTTACACATCGTACACACTTGTACACCCTTGTACAAACTTGTACATCCTTGTACACACTTGTACAACCTTGTACACACTTGTACAATCTTGTACACACTTGTACAATCTTGTACACACTTGTACAGCCTTGTACACAATTGTACAACCTTGTACACACTTGTACAGCCTTGTACACAATTGTACAACCTTGTACACACTTGTACAACCTTGTACACCCTTGTACACACTTTTACTTATCGTACACACTTGTACACCCTTGTACAAACTTGTACATCCTTGTACACACTTGTACAACCTTGTACAAACTTGTACAAACTTGTACATCCTTGTACACGATTTTACACCCTTGTACACACTTGTACAACCTTGTAAAAACTTGTACAACCTTGTACACACTTGTACACCCTTGTACACACTTGTACAAACTTGTACACACTTGTACAACCTTGTACACACTTGTACACACTTGTACACCCTTGTACACACATGTACAACCTTGTACACAACTTGTACAACCTTGTACACACTTGTACAACCTTGTAAAACTTGTAGACCCTTGTACAAACTTGTACACCCCTGTACACACTTGTACACATTTGTACACACTTGTACACCCTTGTACACACTTGTACAACCTTGTACAAACTTATACAATCTTTTACACACTTGTACAACCCAGTACACAACTTGTACAACCTTGTACACACTTGTACAACCTTGTAAAACTTGTAAACCCTTGTACACACTTGTACAACCTTGTACAAACTTATACAATCTTGTACACACTTGTACAACCCAGTACACACTTGTAAAATCTTGTACAAACTTGTACATCATTGTACACGATTGTACACCCTTGTACACACTTGTACAACCTTGTACACACTTGTACAACCTTGTACACAATTGTACAACCTTGTACACACTTGTACAACCTTGTACACACTTGTACAACCTTGTACACACTTGTACAGCCTTGTACACACTTGTACAACCTTGTACACACTTGTACAGCCTTGTACACAATTGTACAGCCTTGTACACAATTGTACAACCTTGTACACACTTGTACAACCTTGTACACACTTGTACAGCCTTGTACACACTTGTACAACCTTGTACACACTTGTACAACCTTGTAAAAACTTGTACACCCTTGTACACACTTGTACAACCTTGTACAACCTTGTACACACTTGTACAGCCTTGTACACAATTGTACAACCTTGTACACACTTGTACAACCTTGTACAACCTTGTACAAACCTGTACACCCTTGTACACACTTGTACAAGCTTGTACACGATTGTACACCCTTGTACACACTTGTGCACCCTTGTACAAACTTGTACATCCTTGTACACACTTGTACAACCTTGTACAAACTTGTACAAACTTGTACAAACTTGTACATCCTTGTACACTATTGTACACCCTTGTACACACTTGTACAACCTTGTACACACTTGTACAACCTGATACACAATTGTACAACCTTGTACACACTTGTACAACCTTGTACACACTTGTACAACCTTGTACACACTTGTACAACCTTGTACACACTTGTACAACCTTGTACACACTTGTACAGCCTTGTATACAATTGTACAACCTTGTACACACTTGTACAGCCTTGTACACAATTGTACAACCTTGTACACACTTGTACAACCTTGTACACCCTTGTACACACTTTTACTTATCGTACACACTTGTACACCCTTGTACAAACTTGTACATCCTTGTACACACTTGTACAACCTTGTACAAACTTGTACAAACTTGTACATCCTTGTACACGATTTTACACCCTTGTACACACTTGTACAACCTTGTAAAAACTTGTACAACCTTGTACACACTTGTACACCCTTGTACACACTTGTACAAGCTTGTACACACTTGTACAACCTTGTACACACTTGTACACCCTTGTACACACATGTACAACCTTGTACACAACTTGTACAACCTTGTACACACTTGTACAACCTTGTAAAACTTGTACACCCTTGTACAAACTTGTACACCCCTGTACACACTTGTACACATTTGTACACACTTGTACACCCTTGTACACACTTGTACAACCTTGTACAAACTTATACAATCTTGTACACACTTGTACAACCCAGTACACAACTTGTACAACCTTGTACACACTTGTACAACCTTGTAAAACTTGTACACCCTTGTACAAACTTGTACACCCCTGTACACACTTGTACACATTTGTACACACTTGTACACCCTTGTACACACTTGTACAACCTTGTACAAACTTATACAATCTTGTACACACTTGTACAACCCAGTACACACTTGTAAAATCTTGTACAAACTTGTACATCATTGTACACGATTGTACACCCTTGTACACACTTGTACAACCTTGTACACACTTGTACAACCTTGTACACAATTGTACAACCTTGTACACACTTGTACAACCTTGTACACACTTGCACAACTTTGTACACACTTGTACAGTCTTGTACACAATTGTACAACCTTGTACACACTTGTACAACCTTGTACACACTTGTACAACCTTGTACACAATTGTACAGCCTTGTACACAATTGTACAACCTTGTACACACTTGTACAGCCTTGTACACAATTGTACAACCTTGTACACACTTGTACAACCTTGTACACACTTGTACAACCTTGTACACAATTGTACAGCCTTGTACACACTTGTACAACCTTGTACACACTTGTACAACCTTGTAAAAACTTGTACACCCTTGTACACACTTGTACAACCTTGTACAACCTTGTACAAACTTGTACATCCTTGTACACGATTTTTCACCCTTGTACACACTTGTACAACCTTGTACAAACTTGTACATCCTTGTACACACTTGTACAACCTTGTACAAACTTGTACAAACTTGTACATCCTTGTACACGATTTTTCACCCTTGTACACACTTGTACAACCTTGTACACACTTGTACACCCTTGTACACACTTGTACAACCTTGTACACACTTGTACAACCTTGTACACACTTGTACAACCTTGTACACACTTGTACAACCTTGTACACACTTGTACAACCTTGTACACACTTGTACAACCTTGTACACACTTGTACAACCTTGTACACACTTGTACAACCTTGTACACACTTGTACAACCTTGTACACACTTGTACAACCTTGTACACACTTGTACATCCTTGTACACTCTTGTACAACCTTGTACACACTTGTACAACCTTGTACACACTTGTACAACCTTGTACACACTTGTACAACCTTGTACACACTTGTACAACCATGTAAAAACTTGTACAACCTTGTACACACTTGTACACCCTTGTACACACTTGTACAAGCTTGTACACACTTGTACAACCTTGTACACACTTGTACACCCTTGTACACACTTGTACAACCTTGTACAAACCTGTACACCCTTGTACACACTTGTACATGCTTGTACACACTTGTACAAGCTTGTATACACTTGTACACCTTTGTTCAAATTTGTGAACCCTTGTACACTTTTGTACACCCTTGTACACATTTGTACAACCTTGTACAAACTTGTACACACTTGTACAAACTTGTACACACTTGTACAACCTTGTACAAACTTGTACAACCTTGTACACACTTGTACAACGTTGTACACACTTGTACAAGTTGTACACACTTGTACAACCTTGTACACACTTGTACAACCTTGTACACACTTGTACAACCTTGTACACAATTGTAAAACCTTGTACAACCTTGTACAACCTTGTACAAACCTGTACACCCTTGTACACACTTGTACAAGCTTGTACACGATTGTACACCCTTGTACACACTTGTGCACCCTTGTACAAACTTGTACATCCTTGTACACACTTGTACAACCTTGTACAAACTTGTACAAACTTGTACAAACTTGTACAAACTTGTACATCCTTGTACACGATTGTACACCCTTGTACACACTTGTACAACCTTGTAAACACTTGTACAACCTGATACACAATTGTACAACTTTGTACACACTTGTACAACCTTGTACACACTTGTACAACCTTGTACACACTTGTACAACCTTGTACACACTTGTACAACCTTGTACACACTTGTACAACCTTGTACACACTTGTACAGCCTTGTACACAATTGTACAACCTTGTACACACTTGTACAACCTTGTACACACTTGTACAACCTTGTACACAATTGTACAGCCTTGTACACACTTGTACAACCTTGTACACACTTGTACAGCCTTGTACAAAATTGTACAACCTTGTACACACTTGTACAGCCTTGTACACAATTGTACAACCTTGTACACACTTGTACAACCTTGTACACCCTTGTACAAACTTTTACACATCGTACACACTTGTACACCCTTGTACAAACTTGTACATCCTTGTACACACTTGTACAACCTTGTAAACACTTGTACAATCTTGTACACACTTGTACAATCTTGTACACACTTGTACAATCTTGTACACACTTGTACAGCCTTGTACACAATTGTACAACCTTGTACACACTTGTACAGCCTTGTACACAATTGTACAACCTTGTACACACTTGTACAACCTTGTACACCCTTGTACACACTTTTACTTATCGTACACACTTGTACACCCTTGTACAAACTTGTACATCCTTGTACACACTTGTACAACCTTGTACAAACTTGTACAAACTTGTATATCCTTGTACACGATTTTACACCCTTGTACACACTTGTACAACCTTGTAAAAACTTGTACAACCTTGTACACACTTGTACACCCTTGTACACACTTGTACAAGCTTGTACACACTTGTACAACCTTGTACACACTTTTACACACTTGTACACCCTTGTACACACATGTACAACCTTGTACACAACTTGTACAACCTTGTACACACTTGTACAACCTTGTAAAACTTGTACACACTTGTACAAACTTATACACCCCTGTACACACTTGTACACATTTGTACACACTTGTACACCCTTGTACACACTTGTACAACCTTGTACAAACTTATACAATCTTGTACACACTTGTACAACCCAGTACACAACTTGTACAACCTTGTACACACTTGTACAACCTTGTAAAACTTGTACACCCTTGTACAATCTTGTACACCCCTGTACACACTTGTACACATTTGTACACACTTGTACACCCTTGTACACACTTGTACAACCTTGTACAAACTTGTACAACCTTGTACACACTTGTACACCCTTGTACACACTTGTACAACCTTGTACACACTTGTACAACCTTGTACACACTTGTACAACCTTGTACACACTTGTACAACCTTGTACACACTTGTACAACCTTGTACACACTTGTACAACCTTGTACACACTTGTACAACCTTGTACACACTTGTACAACCTTGTACACACTTGTACAACCTTGTACACACTTGTACAACCTTGTACACACTTGTACAACCATGTAAAAACTTGTACAACCTTGTAAACACTTGTACACCCTTGTACACACTTGTACAAGCTTGTACACACTTGTACAACCTTGTACACACTTGTACACCCTTGTACACACTTGTACAACCTTGTACAAACCTGTACACCCTTATACACACTTGTACAAGCTTGTACACACTTGTACAAGCTTGTACACAGTTGTACACCTTTGTTCAAACTTGTGCACCCTTGTACACTTTTGTACACCCTTGTACACATTTGTACAACCTTGTACAAACTTGTACACACTTGTACAAACTTGTACACACTTGTACAACCTTGTACAAACTTGTACAACCTTGTACACACTTGTACAACCTTGTACACACTTGTACAAGTTGTACACACTTGTACAACCTTGTACACACTTGTACAACCTTGTACACACTTGTACAACCTTGTACACAATTGTAAAACCTTGTACACACTTGTACAACCTTGTACAAACTTGTACAAACTTGTACAAACTTTTACATCCTTGTACACATTTGTACACCCTTGTACACACTTGTACAACCTTGTACAACCTTGTACAAACCTGTACACCCTTGTACACACTTGTACAAGCTTGTACACGATTTTACACCCTTGTACACACTTGTGCACCCTTGTACAAACTTGTACATCCTTGTACACACTTGTACAACCTTGTACAAACTTGTACAAACTTGTACAAACTTGTACAAACTTGTACATCCTTGTACACGATAGTACACACTTGTACAACCTTGTACACACTTGTACAACCTGATACACAATTGTACAACCTTGTACACACTTGTACAACCTTGTACACACTTGTACAACCTTGTACACACTTGTACAACCTTGTACACACTTGTACAACCTTGTACACACTTTTACAACCTTGTACACACTTGTACAGCCTTGTACACAATTGTACAACCTTGTACACACTTGTACAACCTTGTACACACTTGTACAACCTTGTACACAATTGTACAGCCTTGTACACACTTGTACAACCTTGTACACACTTGTACAGCCTTGTACAAAATTGTAAAACCTTGTACACACTTGTACAGCCTTGTACACAATTGTACAACCTTGTACACACTTGTACAACCTTGTACACCCTTGTACAAACTTTTACACATCGTACACACTTGTACATCCTTGTACAAACTTGTACATCCTTGTACACACTTGTACAACTTTGTACACACTTGTACAATCTTGTACACACTTGTACAGCCTTGTACACAATTGTACAACCTTGTACACACTTGTACAGCCTTGTACACAATTGTACAATCTTGTACACACTTGTACAACCTTGTACACCCTTGTACACACTTTTACTTATCGTACACACTTGTACACCCTTGTACAAACTTGTACATCCTTGTACACACTTGTACACACTTGTACAAACTTGTACAAACTTGTACATCCTTGTACAAACTTGTACATCCTTGTACACGATTGTACACCCTTGTACACACTTGTACAACCTTGTAAACACTTGTACAACCTGATACACAATTGTACAACTTTGTACACACTTGTACAACCTTGTACACACTTGTACAGCCTTGTACACAATTGTACAACCTTGTACACACTTGTACAACCTTGTACACACTTGTACAACCTTGTACACAATTGTACAGCCTTGTACACACTTGTACAACCTTGTACACACTTGTACAGCCTTGTACAAAATTGTACAACCTTGTACACACTTGTACAGCCTTGTACACAATTGTACAACCTTGTACACACTTGTACAACCTTGTACACCCTTGTACAAACTTTTACACATCGTACACACTTGTACACCCTTATACAAACTTGTACATCCTTGTACACACTTGTACAACCTTGTAAACACTTGTACAATCTTGTACACACTTGTACAATTTTGTACACACTTGTACAATCTTGTACACACTTGTACAGCCTTGTACACAATTGTACAACCTTGTACACACTTGTACAGCCTTGTACACAATTGTACAACCTTGTACACACTTGTACAACCTTGTACACCCTTGTACACACTTTTACTTATCGTACACACTTGTACACCCTTGTACAAACTTGTACATCCTTGTACACACTTGTACAACCTTGTACAAACTTGTACAAACTTGTATATCCTTGTACACGATTTTACACCCTTGTACACACTTGTACAACCTTGTAAAAACTTGTACATCCTTGTACACACTTGTACACCCTTGTACACACTTGTACAAGCTTGTACACACTTGTACAACCTTGTACACACTTTTACACACTTGTACACCCTTGTACACACATGTACAACCTTGTACACAACTTGTACAACCTTGTACACACTTGTACAACCTTGTAAAACTTGTACACCCTTGTACAAACTTGTACACCCCTGTACACACTTGTACACATTTGTACACACTTGTACACCCTTGTACACACTTGTACAACCTTGTACAAACTTATACAATCTTGTACACACTTGTACAACCCAGTACACAACTTGTACAACCTTGTACACACTTGTACAACCTTGTAAAACTTGTACACCCTTGTACAAACTTGTACACCCCTGTACACACTTGTACACATTTGTACACACTTGTACACCCTTGTACACACTTGTACAACCTTGTACAAACTTATACAATCTTGTACACACTTGTACAACCCAGTACACACTTGTAAAATCTTGTACAAACTTGTACATCATTGTACACGATTGTACACCCTTGTACACACTTGTACAACCTTGTAAAAACTTGTACAACCTTGTACACACTTGTACACCCTTGTACACACTTGTACAACCTTGTACACACTTGTACAACCTTGTACACACTTGTACAACCTTGTACACACTTGTACAACCTTGTACACACTTGTACAACCTTGTACACACTTGTACAACCTTGTACACACTTGTACAACCTTGTACACACTTGTACAACCTTGTACACACTTGTACAACCTTGTACACACTTGTACAACCTTGTACACACTTGTACAACCTTGTACACACTTGTACAACCTTGTACACACTTGTACAACCATGTAAAAACTTGTACAACCTTGTACACACTTGTACACCCTTGTACACACTTGTACAAGCTTGTACACACTTGTACAACCTTGTACACACTTGTACACCCTTGTACACACTTGTACAACCTTGTACAAACCTGTACACCCTTATACACACTTGTACAAGCTTGTACACACTTGTATAAGCTTGTACACACTTGTACACCTTTGTTCAAACTTGTGCACCCTTGTACACTTTTGTACACCCTTGTACACATTTGTACAACCTTGTACAAACTTGTACACACTTGTACAAACTTGTACACACTTGTACAACCTTGTACAAACTTGTACAACCTTGTACACACTTTTACAACCTTGTACACACTTGTACAGCCTTGTACACAATTGTACAACCTTGTACACACTTGTACAACCTTGTACACACTTGTACAACCTTGTACACAATTGTACAGCCTTGTACACACTTGTACAACCTTGTACACACTTGTACAGCCTTGTACAAAATTGTAAAACCTTGTACACACTTGTACAGCCTTGTACACAATTGTACAACCTTGTACACACTTGTACAACCTTGTACACCCTTGTACAAACTTTTACACATCGTACACACTTGTACATCCTTGTACAAACTTGTACATCCTTGTACACACTTGTACAACTTTGTACACACTTGTACAATCTTGTACACACTTGTACAGCCTTGTACACAATTGTACAACCTTGTACACACTTGTACAGCCTTGTACACAATTGTACAATCTTGTACACACTTGTACAACCTTGTACACCCTTGTACACACTTTTACTTATCGTACACACTTGTACACCCTTGTACAAACTTGTACATCCTTGTACACACTTGTACAACCTTGTACAAACTTGTACAAACTTGTACATCCTTGTACACGATTTTACCGCCTTGTACACACTTGTACAACCTTGTAAAAACTTGTACAACCTTGTACACACTTGTACACCCTTGTACACACTTGTACAAGCTTGTACACACTTGTACAACCTTGTACACACTTGTACACCCTTGTACACACATGTACAACCTTGTAAAACTTGTACACCCTTGTACAAACTTGTACACCCCTGTACACACTTGTACACATTTGTACACACTTGTACACCCTTGTACACACTTGTACAACCTTGTACAAACTTATACAATCTTGTACACACTTGTACAACCCAGTACACAACTTGTACAACCTTGTACACACTTGTACAACCTTGTAAAACTTGTACACCCTTGTACAAACTTGTACACCCCTGTACACACTTGTACACATTTGTACACACTTGTACACCCTTGTACACACTTGTACAACCTTGTACAAACTTATACAATCTTGTACACACTTGTACAACCCAGTAGACACTTGTACAATCTTGTACAAACTTGTACATCCTTGTACACGATTGTACACCCTTGTACACACTTGTACAACCTTGTACACACTTGTACAACCTTGTACACAATTGTACAACCTTGTACACACTTGTACAACCTTGTACACACTTGCACAACTTTATACACACTTGTACAGTCTTGTACACAATTGTACAACCTTGTACACACTTGTACAACCTTGTACACACTTGTACAACCTTGTACACAATTGTACAGCCTTGTACACACTTGTACAGCCTTGTACACACTTGTACAACCTTGTACACACTTGTACAGCCTTGTACACAATTGTACAACCTTGTACACACTTGTACAACCTTGTACACACTTGTACAACCTTGTACACACTTGTACAACCTTGTACACAATTGTACAGCCTTGTACACACTTGTACAACCTTGTACACACTTGTACAACCTTGTTAAAACTTGTACACCCTTGTACACACTTGTACAACCTTGTACAACCTTGTACACACTTGTACAGCCTTGTACACAATTGTACAACCTTGTACACACTTGTACAACCTTGTACACAATTGTACAACCTCGTACACACTTGTACAACCTTGTACACACTTGTACAACCTTTTACACCCTTGTACAGCCTTGTACACAATTGTACAGCCTTGTACACAATTGTACAACCTTGTACACACTTGTACAGCCTTGTACACAATTGTACAACCTTGTACACACTTACAACCTTGTACACACTTGTACAACCTTGTACACAATTGTAGAGCCTTGTACACACTTGTACAACCTTGTACACACTTGTACAGCCTTGTACAAAATTGTACAAACTTGTACACCCTTGTACAAACTTTTACACATCGTACACACTTGTACAGCCCTTGTACAAACTTGTACAAACTTGTACAAACTTGTACAAACTTGTACAAACTTGTACAAACTTGTACATCCTTGTACACACTTGTACAACCTTGTACAAACTTGTACAAACTTGTACATCCTTGTACACGATTTTACACCCTTGTACACACTTGTACAACCTTGTAAAAACTTGTACAACCTTGTACACACTTGTACACCCTTGTACACACTTGTACAACCTTGTACACACTTGTACAACCTTGTACACACTTGTACAACCTTGTACACACTTGTACAACCTTTTACACACTTGTACAACCTTGTACACACTTGTACAACCTTGTACACACTTGTACAACCTTGTACACACTTGTACAACCTTGTACACACTTGTACAACCTTGTACACACTTGTACAACCTTGTACACACTTGTACAACCTTGTACACACTTAGACAACCTTGTACAAACTTGTACAACCTTGTACACACTTGTACAACCTTGTACACACTTGTACAACCTTGTACACACTTGTACAACCTTGTACATTCTTGTACAACCATGTACACACTTGTACAACCATGTAAAAACTTGTACAGCCTTGTACACACTTGTACACCCTTGTACACACTTGTACAAGCTTGTACACACTTGTACAACCTTGTACACACTTGTACACCCTTGTACACACTTGTACAACCTTTTACAAACTTGTACACACTTGTACAAACTTGTACATTATTGTACATACTTGTACACCCTTGTACACACTTGTACAACCTTGTACAAACCTGTACACCCTTGTACACACTTGTACAAGCTTGTACACACTTGTACAAACTTGTTTACACTTGTACAACCTTGTACAAAATTGTACAACCTTGTACACACTTGTACAACCTTGTACACACTTGTACAAGCTTGTACACACTTGTACACACTTGTACAAGCTTGTACACACTTGTACAAGTTGTACACACTTGTACAAGCTTGTACACACTTGTACAAGTTGTACACACTTGTACAACCTTGTACACACTTGTACAACCTTGTACACACTTGTACAACCTTGTACAAACTTGTACAAACTTGTACAACCTTTTCATCCTTGTACACATTTGTACACCCTTGTACACACTTGTACAACCTTGTACAAACCTGTACACCCTTGTACACACTTGTACAAGCTTGTACACGATTGTACACCCTTGTACACACTTGTGCACCCTTGTACACACTTGTACACCCTTGTACACACTTGTACAACCTTGTACAAACTTGTACACTTGTACAACATTGTACAAACCTGTACACCCTTGTACACACTTGTACAACCTTGTACACACTTGTACAACCTTGTACCCCCTGTTACAACCTTGTACACACTTGTACAACCTTGTACACACTTGTACAGCCTTGTACACAATTGTACACCCATGTACACAATTTAAAAACTTGTACACACTTGTACAACCTTGTACACACTTGTACAACCTTGTACACACTTGTACAACCTTGTACACACTTGTACAACCTTGTACACACTTGTACAACCTTGTACAAACTTGTACAAACTTGTACACACTTGTACACCCTTGTACACACTTGTAAAAGCTTGTACACACTTGTACAACCTTGTACACACTTGTACAACCTTGTACACAATTGTATAACCTTGTACACACTTGTACAACCTTGTACAAACTTGTACAAACTTGTACACACTTGTACACCCTTGTACACACTTGTAAAAGCTTGTACACACTTGTACAACCTTGTACACACTTGTACAACCTTGTACACACTTGTACACCCTTGTACACACTTGTACACCCTTGTACACACTTGTACAACCTTGTACACACTTGTACAACCTTGTACACAATTTTACAACCTTGTACACACTTTTACAACCTTGTACACACTTGTACAACCTTGTACACACTTGTACAGCCTTGTACACAATTGTACAACCTTGTACACACTTGTACAGCCTTGTACACACTTGTACAACCTTGTACACACTTGTACAGCCTTGTACAAAATTGTACAACCTTGTAAACACTTGAACAGCCTTGTACACAATTGTACAACCTTGTACACACTTGTACAAACTTGTACACCCTTGTACAAACTTTTACACATCGTACACACTTGTACAGCCCTTGTACAAACTTGTACATCCTTGTACACACTTGTACAACCTTGTACACACTTGAACATCCTTGTACACAATTGTACACCCTTGTACACACTTGTACAACCTTGTACACACTTGTACAACCTTGAACACACTTGTACAGCCTTGTACACAATTGTACAACCTTGTACACACTTGTACAACCTTGTACACACTTGTACAACCTTGTACAAAATTGTACAGCCTTGTACACACTTGTACAACCTTGTACACACTTGTACAGCCTTGTACACAATTGTACAACCTTGTACACACTTGTACAACCTTGTACACACTTGTACAACCTTGTACACAATTGTACAGCCTTGTACACACTTGTACAACCTTGTACACACTTGTACAACCTTGTAAAAACTTGTACACCCTTGTACACACTTGTACAACCTTGTACAACCTTGTACACACTTGTACAGCCTTGTACAACCTTGTACAACCTTGTACACACTTGTACAGCCTTGTAAAAACTTGTACACCCTTGTACACACATGTACAACCTTGTACACAACTTGTACAACCTTGTACACACTTGTACAACCTTGTAAAACTTGTACACATTTGTACACACTTGTACACCCTTGTACACACTTGTACAACCTTGTACAAACTTATACAATCTTGTACACACTTGTACAACCCAGTACACACTTGTACAATCTTGTACAAACTTGTACTCCCTTGTACAAACTTGTACATCCTTGTACACATTTGTACAACCTTGTACAAACTTGTACAAACTTGTACAAACTTGTACATCCTTGTACACGATTGTACACCCTTGTACACACTTGTACAACCTTGTACACACTTGTACAACCTGACACACAATTGTACAACCTTGTACACACTTGTACAACCTTGTACACACTTGTACAACCTTGTACACACTTGTACAGCCTTGTACACAATTGTACAACCTTGTACACACTTGTACAACCTTGTACACACTTGTACAACCTTGTACACAATTGTACAGCCTTGTACACAATTGTACAACCTTGTACACACTTGTACAGCCTTGTACACACTTGTACAGCCTTGTACAAAATTGTACAGCCTTGTACACAATTGTACAACCTTGTACACACTTGTACAACCTTGTACACCCTTGTACAAACTTTTACACATCGTACACACTTGTACACCCTTGTACAAACTTGTACATCCTTGTACACACTTGTACAACCTTGTACACACTTGTACAACCTTGTACACACTTGTACATCCTTGTACACAATTGTACAACCTTGTACACAGTTGTACAGCCTTGTACACAATTGTACAACCTTGTACACACTTGTACAACCTTGTACACCCTTGTACACACTTTTACTTATCGTACACACTTGTACACCCTTGTACAAACTTGTACATCCTTGTACACACTTGTACAACCTTGTACAAACTTGTACAAACTTGTACATCCTTGTACACGATTTTACACCCTTGTACACACTTGTACAACCTTGTAAAAACTTGTACAACCTTGTACACACTTGTACACCCTTGTACACACTTGTACAACCTTGTACACACTTGTACAACCTTGTACACACTTGTACAACCTTGTACACACTTGTACAGCCTTGTACAAAATTGTACAAACTTGTACACCCTTGTACAAACTTTTACACATCGTACACACTTGTACAGCCCTTGTACAAACTTGTACAAACTTGTACAAACTTGTACAAACTTGTACAAACTTGTACAAACTTGTACATCCTTGTACACACTTGTACAACCTTGTACAAACTTGTACAAACTTGTACATCCTTGTACACGATTTTACACCCTTGTACACACTTGTACAACCTTGTAAAAACTTGTACAACCTTGTACACACTTGTACACCCTTGTACACACTTGTACAACCTTGTACACACTTGTACAACCTTGTACACACTTGTACAACCTTGTACACACTTGTACAACCTTGTACACACTTGTACAACCTTGTACACACTTGTACAACCTTGTACACACTTGTACAACCTTGTACACACTTGTACAACCTTGTACACACTTGTACAACCTTGTACACACTTGTACAACCTTGTACACACTTGTACAACCTTGTACACACTTGTACAACCTTGTACAAACTTGTACAACCTTGTACACACTTGTACAACCTTGTACACACTTGTACAACCTTGTACACACTTGTACAACCTTGTACACACTTGTACAACCTTGTACATTCTTGTACAACCATGTACACACTTGTACAACCATGTAAAAACTTGTACAGCCTTGTACACACTTGTACACCCTTGTACACACTTGTACAAGCTTGTACACACTTGTACAACCTTGTACACACTTGTACACCCTTGTACACACTTGTACAACCTTTTACAAACTTGTACACACTTGTACAAACTTGTACATTATTGTACATACTTGTACACCCTTGTACACACTTGTACAACCTTGTACAAACCTGTACACCCTTGTACACACTTGTACAAGCTTGTACACACTTGTACAAACTTGTACACACTTGTACAACCTTGTACAAAATTGTACAACCTTGTACACACTTGTACAACCTTGTACACACTTGTACAAGCTTGTACACACTTGTACACACTTGTACAAGCTTGTACACACTTGTAAAGTTGTACACACTTGTACAAGCTTGTACACACTTGTACAAGTTGTACACACTTGTACAACCTTGTACACACTTGTACAACCTTGTACACACTTGTACAACCTTGTACAAACTTGTACAAACTTGTACAACCTTTTCATCCTTGTACACATTTGTACACCCTTGTACACACTTGTACAACCTTGTACAAACCTGTACACCCTTGTACACACTTGTACAAGCTTGTACACGATTGTACACCCTTGTACACACTTGTGCACCCTTGTACACACTTGTACACCCTTGTACACACTTGTACAACCTTGTACAAACTTGTACACTTGTACAACATTGTACAAACCTGTACACCCTTGTACACACTTGTACAACCTTGTACACACTTGTACAACCTTGTACCCCCTGTTACAACCTTGTACACACTTGTACAACCTTGTACACACTTGTACAGCCTTGTACACAATTGTACACCCATGTACACAATTTAAAAACTTGTACACACTTGTACAACCTTGTACACACTTGTACAACCTTGTACACACTTGTACAACCTTGTACACACTTGTACAACCTTGTACACACTTGTACAACCTTGTACAAACTTGTACAAACTTGTACACACTTGTACACCCTTGTACACACTTGTAAAAGCTTGTACACACTTGTACAACCTTGTACACACTTGTACAACCTTGTACACAATTGTATAACCTTGTACACACTTGTACAACCTTGTACAAACTTGTACAAACTTGTACACACTTGTACACCCTTGTACACACTTGTAAAAGCTTGTACACACTTGTACAACCTTGTACACACTTGTACAACCTTGTACACACTTGTACACCCTTGTACACACTTGTACAACCTTGTTCACACTTGTACAACCTTGTACACAATTTTACAACCTTGTACACACTTTTACAACCTTGTACACACTTGTACAACCTTGTACACACTTGTACAGCCTTGTACACAATTGTACAACCTTGTACACACTTGTACAGCCTTGTACACACTTGTACAACCTTGTACACACTTGTACAGCCTTCTACAAAATTGTACAACCTTGTAAACACTTGAACAGCCTTGTACACAATTGTACAACCTTGTACACACTTGTACAAACTTGTACACCCTTGTACAAACTTTTACACATCGTACACACTTGTACAGCCCTTGTACAAACTTGTACATCCTTGTACACACTTGTACAACCTTGTACACACTTGAACATCCTTGTACACAATTGTACACCCTTGTACACACTTGTACAACCTTGTACACACTTGTACAACCTTGAACACACTTGTACAGCCTTGTACACAATTGTACAACCTTGTACACACTTGTACAACCTTGTACACACTTGTACAACCTTGTACAAAATTGTACAGCCTTGTACACACTTGTACAACCTTGTACACACTTGTACAGCCTTGTACACAATTGTACAACCTTGTACACACTTGTACAACCTTGTACACACTTGTACAACCTTGTTCACAATTGTACAGCCTTGTACACACTTGTACAACCTTGTACACACTTGTACAACCTTGTAAAAACTTGTACACCCTTGTACACACTTGTACAACCTTGTACAACCTTGTACACACTTGTACAGCCTTGTACAACCTTGTACAACCTTGTACACACTTGTACAGCCTTGTAAAAACTTGTACACCCTTGTACACACATGTACAACCTTGTACACAACTTGTACAACCTTGTACACACTTGTACAACCTTGTAAAACTTGTACACATTTGTACACACTTGTACACCCTTGTACACACTTGTACAACCTTGTACAAACTTATACAATCTTGTACACACTTGTACAACCCAGTACACACTTGTACAATCTTGTACAAACTTGTACTCCCTTGTACAAACTTGTACATCCTTGTACACACTTGTACAACCTTGTACAAACTTGTACAAACTTGTACAAACTTGTACATCCTTGTACACGATTGTACACCCTTGTACACACTTGTACAACCTTGTACACACTTGTACAACCTGACACACAATTGTACAACCTTGTACACACTTGTACAACCTTGTACACACTTGTACAACCTTGTACACACTTGTACAGCCTTGTACACAATTGTACAACCTTGTACACACTTGTACAACCTTGTACACACTTGTACAACCTTGTACACAATTGTACAGCCTTGTACACAATTGTACAACCTTGTACACACTTGTACAGCCTTGTACACACTTGTACAGCCTTGTACAAAATTGTACAGCCTTGTACACAATTGTACAACCTTGTACACACTTGTACAACCTTGTACACCCTTGTACAAACTTTTACACATCGTACACACTTGTACACCCTTGTACAAACTTGTACATCCTTGTACACACTTGTACAACCTTGTACACACTTGTACAACCTTGTACACACTTGTACATCCTTGTACACAATTGTACAACCTTGTACACAGTTGTACAGCCTTGTACACAATTGTACAACCTTGTACACACTTGTACAACCTTGTACACCCTTGTACACACTTTTACTTATCGTACACACTTGTACATCCTTGTACAAACTTGTACATCCTTGTACACACTTGTACAACCTTGTACAAACTTGTACAAACTTGTACATCCTTGTACACGATTTTACACCCTTGTACACACTTGTACAACCTTGTAAAAACTTGTACAACCTTGTACACACTTGTACACCCTTGTACACACTTGTACAACCTTGTACACACTTGTACAACCTTGTACACACTTGTACAACCTTGTACACACTTGTACAACCTTGTACACACTTGTACAACCTTGTTCACACTTGTACAACCTTGTACACCATTGTACAACCTTGTACACACTTGTACAAACTTGTACACCCTTGTACAAACTTTTACACATCGTACACACTTGTACAGCCCTTGTACAAACTTGTACATCCTTGTACACACTTGTACAACCTTGTACACACTTGAACATCCTTGTACACAATTGTACACCCTTGTACACACTTGTACAACCTTGTACACACTTGTACAACCTTGTACACAATTGTACAGCCTTGTACACAATTGTACAACCTTTTACACACTTGTACAACCTTGTACACACTTGTACAACCTTGTAAAAACTTGTACACCCTTGTACACACTTGTACAACCTTGTACAACCTTGTACACACTTGTACAGCCTTGTACAACCTTGTACAACCTTGTACACACTTGTACAGCCTTGTAAAAACTTGTACACCCTTGTACACACATGTACAACATTGTACACAACTTGTACAACCTTGTACACACTTGTACAAACTTGTAAAACTTGTACACATTTGTACACACTTGTACACCCTTGTACACACTTGTAAAACCTTGTACAAACTTATACAATCTTGTACACACTTGTACAACCCAGTACACACTTGTACAATCTTGTACAAACTTGTACTCCCTTGTACAAACTTGTACATCCTTGTACACACTTGTACAACCTTGTACAAACTTGTACAAACTTGTACAAACTTGTACATCCTTGTACACGATTGTACACCCTTGTACACACTTGTACAACCTTGTACACACTTGTACAACCTGACACACAATTGTACAACCTTGTACACACTTGTACAACCTTGTACACACTTGTACAACCTTGTACACACTTGTACAGCCTTGTACACAATTGTACAACCTTGTACACACTTGTACAACCTTGTACACACTTGTACAACCTTGTACACAATTGTACAGCCTTGTACACAATTGTACAACCTTTTACACACTTGTACAGCCTTGTACACACTTGTACAGCCTTGTACAAAATTGTACAGCCTTGTACACAATTGTACAACCTTGTACACACTTGTACAACCTTGTACACCCTTGTACAAACTTGTACACACTTGTACAGCCTTGTACACACTTGTACAGCCTTGTACACACTTGTACACACTTTTATTTATCGTACACACTTGTACACCCTTGTACAAACTTGTACATCCTTGTACACACTTGTACAACCTTGTACAAACTTGTACAAACTTGTACATCCTTGTACACGATTTTACACCCTTGTACACACTTGTACAACCTTGTAAAAACTTGTACAACCTTGTACACACTTGTACACCCTTGTACACACTTTTACAACCTTGTACACACTTGTACAACCTTGTACACACTTGTACAACCTTGTACACACTTGTACAACTTGTACACACTTGTACAACCTTTTACACACTTGTACAACCTTGTACACACTTGTACAACCTTGTACACACTTGTACAACCTTGTACACACTTGTACAACCTTGTACACACTTGTACAACCTTGTACACACTTGTACAACCTTGTACACACTTGTACAACCATGTAAAAACTTGTACAACCTTGTACACACTTGTACACCCTTGTACACACTTGTACAAGCTTGTACATACTTGTACAACCTTGTACACACTTGTACACCCTTGTACACACTTTTACAACCTTGTACAAACCTGTACACCCTTGTACACACTTGTACAAGCTTGTACACACTTGTACAACCTTGTACACAATTGTACAGCCTTGTACACAATTGTACAACCTTTTACACACTTGTACAGCCTTGTACACACTTGTACAGCCTTGTACAAAATTGTACAGCCTTGTACACAATTGTACAACCTTGTACACACTTGTACAACCTTGTACACCCTTGTACAAACTTGTACACACTTGTACAGCCTTGTACACACTTGTACAGCCTTGTACACACTTGTACACACTTTTATTTATCGTACACACTTGTACACCCTTGTACAAACTTGTACATCCTTGTACACACTTGTACAACCTTGTACAAACTTGTACAAACTTGTACATCCTTGTACACACTTGTACAACTTGTACACACTTGTACAACCTTGTACACACTTGTACAACCTTGTACACACTTGTACAGCCTTGTACACAATTGTACAACCTTGTACACACTTGTACAACCTTGTACACACTTGTACAACCTTGTACACACTTGTACAACTTGTACACACTTGTACAACCTTGTACACACTTGTACAACCTTGTACACACTTGTACAGCCTTGTACACAATTGTACAACCTTGTACACACTTGTACAGCCTTGTACACACTTGTACAACCTTGTACACACTTGTACAGCCTTCTACAAAATTGTACAACCTTGTAAACACTTGAACAGCCTTGTACACAATTGTACAACCTTGTACACACTTGTACAAACTTGTACACCCTTGTACAAACTTTTACACATCGTACACACTTGTACAGCCCTTGTACAAACTTGTACATCCTTGTACACACTTGTACAACCTTGTACACACTTGAACATCCTTGTACACAATTGTACACCCTTGTACACACTTGTACAACCTTGTACACACTTGTACAACCTTGAACACACTTGTACAGCCTTGTACACAATTGTACAACCTTGTACACACTTGTACAACCTTGTACACACTTGTACAACCTTGTACAAAATTGTACAGCCTTGTACACACTTGTACAACCTTGTACACACTTGTACAGCCTTGTACACAATTGTACAACCTTGTACACACTTGTACAACCTTGTACACACTTGTACAACCTTGTTCACAATTGTACAGCCTTGTACACACTTGTACAACCTTGTACACACTTGTACAACCTTGTAAAAACTTGTACACCCTTGTACACACTTGTACAACCTTGTACAACCTTGTACACACTTGTACAGCCTTGTACAACCTTGTACAACCTTGTACACACTTGTACAGCCTTGTAAAAACTTGTACACCCTTGTACACACATGTACAACCTTGTACACAACTTGTACAACCTTGTACACACTTGTACAACCTTGTAAAACTTGTACACATTTGTACACACTTGTACACCCTTGTACACACTTGTACAACCTTGTACAAACTTATACAATCTTGTACACACTTGTACAACCCAGTACACACTTGTACAATCTTGTACAAACTTGTACTCCCTTGTACAAACTTGTACATCCTTGTACACACTTGTACAACCTTGTACAAACTTGTACAAACTTGTACAAACTTGTACATCCTTGTACACGATTGTACACCCTTGTACACACTTGTACAACCTTGTACACACTTGTACAACCTGACACACAATTGTACAACCTTGTACACACTTGTACAACCTTGTACACACTTGTACAACCTTGTACACACTTGTACAGCCTTGTACACAATTGTACAACCTTGTACACACTTGTACAACCTTGTACACACTTGTACAACCTTGTACACAATTGTACAGCCTTGTACACAATTGTACAACCTTGTACACACTTGTACAGCCTTGTACACACTTGTACAGCCTTGTACAAAATTGTACAGCCTTGTACACAATTGTACAACCTTGTACACACTTGTACAACCTTGTACACCCTTGTACAAACTTTTACACATCGTACACACTTGTACACCCTTGTACAAACTTGTACATCCTTGTACACACTTGTACAACCTTGTACACACTTGTACAACCTTGTACACACTTGTACATCCTTGTACACAATTGTACAACCTTGTACACAGTTGTACAGCCTTGTACACAATTGTACAACCTTGTACACACTTGTACAACCTTGTACACCCTTGTACACACTTTTACTTATCGTACACACTTGTACATCCTTGTACAAACTTGTACATCCTTGTACACACTTGTACAACCTTGTACAAACTTGTACAAACTTGTACATCCTTGTACACGATTTTACACCCTTGTACACACTTGTACAACCTTGTAAAAACTTGTACAACCTTGTACACACTTGTACACCCTTGTACACACTTGTACAACCTTGTACACACTTGTACAACCTTGTACACACTTGTACAACCTTGTACACACTTGTACAACCTTGTACACACTTGTACAACCTTGTTCACACTTGTACAACCTTGTACACCATTGTACAACCTTGTACACACTTGTACAAACTTGTACACCCTTGTACAAACTTTTACACATCGTACACACTTGTACAGCCCTTGTACAAACTTGTACATCCTTGTACACACTTGTACAACCTTGTACACACTTGAACATCCTTGTACACAATTGTACACCCTTGTACACACTTGTACAACCTTGTACACACTTGTACAACCTTGTACACAATTGTACAGCCTTGTACACAATTGTACAACCTTTTACACACTTGTACAACCTTGTACACACTTGTACAACCTTGTAAAAACTTGTACACCCTTGTACACACTTGTACAACCTTGTACAACCTTGTACACACTTGTACAGCCTTGTACAACCTTGTACAACCTTGTACACACTTGTACAGCCTTGTAAAAACTTGTACACCCTTGTACACACATGTACAACATTGTACACAACTTGTACAACCTTGTACACACTTGTACAAACTTGTAAAACTTGTACACATTTGTACACACTTGTACACCCTTGTACACACTTGTAAAACCTTGTACAAACTTATACAATCTTGTACACACTTGTACAACCCAGTACACACTTGTACAATCTTGTACAAACTTGTACTCCCTTGTACAAACTTGTACATCCTTGTACACACTTGTACAACCTTGTACAAACTTGTACAAACTTGTACAAACTTGTACATCCTTGTACACGATTGTACACCCTTGTACACACTTGTACAACCTTGTACACACTTGTACAACCTGACACACAATTGTACAACCTTGTACACACTTGTACAACCTTGTACACACTTGTACAACCTTGTACACACTTGTACAGCCTTGTACACAATTGTACAACCTTGTACACACTTGTACAACCTTGTACACACTTGTACAACCTTGTACACAATTGTACAGCCTTGTACACAATTGTACAACCTTTTACACACTTGTACAGCCTTGTACACACTTGTACAGCCTTGTACAAAATTGTACAGCCTTGTACACAATTGTACAACCTTGTACACACTTGTACAACCTTGTACACCCTTGTACAAACTTGTACACACTTGTACAGCCTTGTACACACTTGTACAGCCTTGTACACACTTGTACACACTTTTATTTATCGTACACACTTGTACACCCTTGTACAAACTTGTACATCCTTGTACACACTTGTACAACCTTGTACAAACTTGTACAAACTTGTACATCCTTGTACACGATTTTACACCCTTGTACACACTTGTACAACCTTGTAAAAACTTGTACAACCTTGTACACACTTGTACACCCTTGTACACACTTTTACAACCTTGTACACACTTGTACAACCTTGTACACACTTGTACAACCTTGTACACACTTGTACAACTTGTACACACTTGTACAACCTTGTACACACTTGTACAACCTTGTACACACTTGTACAACCTTGTACACACTTGTACAACCTTGTACACACTTGTACAACCTTGTACACACTTGTACAACCTTGTACACACTTGTACAACCTTGTACACACTTGTACAACCATGTAAAAACTTGTACAACCTTGTACACACTTGTACACCCTTGTACACACTTGTACAAGCTTGTACATACTTGTACAACCTTGTACACACTTGTACACCCTTGTACACACTTTTACAACCTTGTACAAACCTGTACACCCTTGTACACACTTGTACAAGCTTGTACACACTTGTACAAGCTTGTACACACTTGTACACCTTTGTTCAAACTTGTGCACCCTTGTACACTTTTGTACACCCTTGTACACATTTGTACAACCTTGTACAAACTTGTACACACTTGTACAAACTTGTACACACTTGTACAACCTTGTACAAACTTGTACAACCTTGTACACACTTGTACAAGCTTGTACACACTTGTACAAGCTTGTACACACTTGTACAAGTTGTACACACTTGTACAACCTTGTACACACTTGTACAACCTTGTACACACTTGTACAACCTTGTACACACTTGTACAACCTTGTACACAATTGTAAAACCTTGTACACACTTGTACAACCTTGTACAAACTTGTACACACTTGTACAAACTTTTACATCCTTGTACACATTTGTACACCCTTGTACATACTTGTACAACCTTGTACAACCTTGTACAAACCTGTACACCCTTGTACACACTTGTACAAGCTTGTACACGATTGTACACCCTTGTACACACTTGTGCACCCTTGTACAAACTTGTACATCCTTGTACACACTTGTAAAACCTTGTACAAACTTGTACAAACTTGTACAAACTTGTACAAACTTGTACATCCTTGTACACGATAGTACACCCTTGTACACACTTGTACAACCTTGTACACACTTGTACAACCTGATACACAATTGTACAACCTTGTACACACTTGTACAACCTTGTACACACTTGTACAACCTTGTACATACTTGTACAACCTTGTAAACACTTGTACAACCTTGTACACACTTGTACAACCTTGTACACACTTGTACAACCTTGTACACACTTGTACAGCCTTGTACACAATTGTACAACCTTGTACACACTTGTACAACCTTGTACACACTTGTACAACCTTGTACACAATTGTACAGCCTTGTACACAATTGTACAACCTTGTACACACTTGTACAGCCTTGTACACACTTGTACAGCCTTGTACAAAATTGTACAGCCTTGTACACAATTGTACAACCTTGTACACACTTGTACAACCTTGTACACCCTTGTACAAACCTTTACACATCGTACACACTTGTACACCCTTGTACAAACTTGTACATCCTTGTACACACTTGTACAACCTTGTACACACTTGTACAACCTTGTACACACTTGTACATCCTTGTACACAATTGTACAACCTTGTACACAGTTGTACAGCCTTGTACACAATTGTACAACCTTGTACACACTTGTACAACCTTGTACACCCTTGTACACACTTTTACTTATCGTACACACTTGTACACCCTTGTACAAACTTGTACATCCTTGTACACACTTGTACAACCTTGTACAAACTTGTACAAACTTGTACATCCTTGTACACGATTTTACACCCTTGTACACACTTGTACAACCTTGTAAAAACTTGTACAACCTTGTACACACTTGTACACCCTTGTACACACTTGTACAACCTTGTACACACTTGTACAACCTTGTACACACTTGTACAACCTTGTACACACTTGTACAACCTTGTACACACTTGTACAACCTTGTACACAATTGTACAACCTTGTACACACTTGTACAAACTTGTACACCCTTGTACAAAACTTTTACACATCGTACACACTTGTACAGCCCTTGTACAAACTTGTACATCCTTGTACACACTTGTACAACCTTGTACACACTTGAACATCCTTGTACACAATTGTACACCCTTGTACACACTTGTACAACCTTGTACACACTTGTACAACCTTGAACACACTTGTACAGCCTTGTACACAATTGTACAACCTTGTACACACTTGTACAACCTTGTACACACTTGTACAACCTTGTACACAATTGTACAGCCTTGTACCCACTTGTACAACCTTGTACACACTTGTACAGCCTTGTACACAATTGTACAACCTTGTACACACTTGTACAACCTTGTACACACTTGTACAACCTTGTACACAATTGTACAGCCTTGTACACACTTGTACAACCTTGTACACACTTGTACAACCTTGTAAAAACTTGTACACCCTTGTACACACTTGTACAACCTTGTACAACCTTGTACACACTTGTACAGCCTTGTACAACCTTGTACAACCTTGTACACACTTGTACAGCCTTGTAAAAACTTGTACACCCTTGTACACACATGTACAACATTGTACACAACTTGTACAACCTTGTACACACTTGTACAACCTTGTAAAACTTGTACACATTTGTACACACTTGTACACCCTTGTACACACTTGTAAAACCTTGTACAAACTTTTACAATCTTGTACACACTTGTACAACCCAGTACACACTTGTACAATCTTGTACAAACTTGTACTCCCTTGTACAAACTTGTACATCCTTGTACACACTTGTACAACCTTGTACAAACTTGTACAAACTTGTACAAACTTGTACATCCTTGTACACGATTGTACACACTTGTACATCCTTGTACACAATTGTACAACCTTGTACACAGTTGTACAGCCTTGTACACAATTGTACAACCTTGTACACACTTGTACAACCTTGTACACCCTTGTACACACTTTTACTTATCGTACACACTTGTACACCCTTGTACAAACTTGTACATCCTTGTACACACTTGTACAACCTTGTACAAACTTGTACAAACTTGTACATCCTTGTACACGATTTTACACCCTTGTACACACTTGTACAACCTTGTAAAAACTTGTACAACCTTGTACACACTTGTACACCCTTGTACACACTTGTACAACCTTGTACACACTTGTACAACCTTGTACACACTTGTACAACCTTGTACACACTTGTACAACCTTGTACACACTTGTACAACCTTGTACACACTTGTACAACCTTGTACACAATTGTACAACCTTGTACAAACTTGTACAAACTTGTACACCCTTGTACAAAACTTTTACACATCGTACACACTTGTACAGCCCTTGTACAAACTTGTACATCCTTGTACACACTTGTACAACCTTGTACACACTTGAACATCCTTGTACACAATTGTACACCCTTGTACACACTTGTACAACCTTGTACACACTTGTACAACCCTTGAACACACTTGTACAGCCTTGTACACAATTGTACACCTTGTACACACTTGTACAACCTTGTACACACTTGTACAACCTTGTACACAATTGTACAGCCTTGTACACACTTGTACAACCTTGTACACACTTGTACAGCCTTGTACACAATTGTACAACCTTGTACACACTTGTACAACCTTGTACACACTTGTACAACCTTGTACACAATTGTACAGCCTTGTACACACTTGTACAACCTTGTACACACTTGTACAACCTTGTAAAAACTTGTACACCCTTGTACACACTTGTACAACCTTGTACAACCTTGTACACACTTGTACAGCCTTGTACAACCTTGTACAACCTTGTACACACTTGTACAGCCTTGTAAAAACTTGTACACCCTTGTACACACATGTACAACATTGTACACAACTTGTACAACCTTGTACACACTTGTACAACCTTGTAAAACTTGTACACATTTGTACACACTTGTACAACCCTTGTACACACTTGTAAAACCTTGTACAAACTTTTACAATCTTGTACACACTTGTACAACCCAGTACACACTTGTACAATCTTGTACAAACTTGTACTCCCTTGTACAAACTTGTACATCCTTGTACACACTTGTACAACCTTGTACAAACTTGTACAAACTTGTACAAACTTGTAC